>NW_004525022.1:376072-392812 GCF_000260255.1 Octodon degus
GGCCCACGCTGCACCTGGGCTGGGACTGGTCCCGCCGGCGTAGGGTAGCAGGAAACTCTCCGCACACTCACCGGACCTGGGCTAGGACTGGGTCTGGGGGCTCCCGGAACTCGGCAGAAAAAACTTTTACTGTTGTTATGTGTCAACTCTGCATAAGAACCAGATCGGCCAGATAGAAATTTGAATAGAGCCTTTATTTACTGAGCTCAGGTCTGTCAGCCACTTATACAGGAAAAGGCTGATCGGCCCCAAACATAGGTAGCTGGGACATATTTATAACAGGAATCACATCCATTTTGGTAAGCAAATTTACTATCTAGCACAGAACAACAGAAACTATATTTATTTGACACAGTTGGAAACAGTTCATAACTAAAAGATCTTTCACAGGTTAGTGATAAGTGCATACTTTTACAAAATATGTATTAGACTGCCTACTTGACAGGAGATGTTTGGGGAGAGAGTTTTTGTTAACTTGCTGCCTTTGACAAGAAACAGTTAATTATTGTTGAACAGCCTTGAGCTGAGGGGAGAATATATTTCTTAGAGTAGCTAACAGGAAGCACAAGGTTTTTTTTTTAAATAATTTCCCAGTTAAGGCACAAAATTCTGTTAATCCTTTACATTCCCCACTGATTTTTTTTCCTGGAATCAAATCTTTGACTCATTTAAACCTCATAACTTGAGTTGCCCAGGAGTGTGAGAGGCTGTTAGATCTCAAAACCATTAACTTTATTGTCCAAATTCTTTGTTGGATATGCATAGTCAAACAGTTTATTATACAATGTCTTATGAGCAGGACCAGAAGAAATATAATCACGGGCCCAATCAGAACAGTTATCAGATTATTTATCCAGGAAGATATTGAAAATAATCCCTAGTTATTGCCTTGATGGATATCTTGAGCTAACGCTTTTAGTATGTTTTCTTGATTCTGTATCTGATGGCTGTTATCTGATAGATTAAGACAGCTCATGTTTCTTGGCTTTTCACATCTTTGATGGTGAAACAATAGTAAATAATCTATGACAGCCTGATTGTCTAATAGAGCTTGTCTATGTTCCTTTTGTTCTGCACTGAGTAGGTTGATGGCCATTGAAGTGGCATTAAGAGCTTTGGCCACATTACAACCCAATTGTTTCACATGTTTTTCTGCTATTTCACCAAAGTGTATGTTTCCAACAACACAGTATCATAGCATAGGCTTCTGCATCAGACAGGAAAGTGACTTTATTATTAAAGTCAGGAGGAAGAGGGATGTTAGAAACTTCTCTCCTCTTGTAGGGTGACGATGTTTTTGAATGTTGTAGCATCAAATCATCCTGAGATGGAAGAATTAGTCATCCTGCTTAAACAACAGGAGAATCTATCCAGATAAGCTGGGATATAGTTAAAAGTATGCCTATTGCATGTGAAAAACCATCCAGTGTGTAATAAGATATTACCATTCATATATGGATATTTTATAAGACTAGAACAATTTAGAAATCCTGACAATTGGTGACAACATTTTTCAGTACAGTTTATAAATTCCACACATGTTTCATTTAAAGTAAGTACAGTCTTTGGGGTAACAAATTGTAGGTACATCATATGAAACAGGTCCCCAACTAGCTGTCATAATATGGGGAAGGTTTAGAAATGTGCTTTAAAAAGGTTAAATTTCTAATATCTTCTAAAGGCTTGCACACTGGTCTTAGGCATGAACTTAGTACATATTGAAGATATAAGATTTGTTCCAAGCAGAAAGTTGATAAATTAAGAGTATTTGCCATCTTTACCCACATGTTATCATGGAAATTAATTACTGACACAGCGGGTATGGCTGACAGTGCATGAAATTCAGGTATTACATAATTCACAATAAGAACTGAAAAGAGAGTTAGGCCAGGATACATGCCAGGCCTGTATCCTGGTGTACTAACTTGATCTTGAGCGGATTGGGCATCTTTTTGATTGACCATCTTGTTGAGTTGTCATCCACTGTAGCCAACTTAATGTGAGTGTGATGAATTCAGTGTCTCTTTTCAGCAACCTTGACTGAGGTGGGTATGCTCAGGATGACAGAATAAGACCCTACCCAGCGAGGTCCCAATGTAGATGGATCCTGCTCTTTTATGCATGTCAGAGAGCCAGGTTCTGCAGCTAGTGGACTGTCAAGATTTTCTTGTCTTGAATGTTGATGGAAGAAGAGGAAGTGCATAGCCTGTAGAGTAGACTGCAGAGCCTGTAAGGACTTAACAAGTTCCTGACTAGAAATGGATGTCAGGATTTCCTCCCCCAGTTTGGGGATTAAGGGAGGGGTCCAATCATACATAGATTTAAAGGGAGTGATCCTGTGTACATAGGGAGTATAGCAGACTTGTAATAAACCAAAAGGAAGGAGACTCACTCAGTTTTTGCCAGTCTCCAACCCTAGTTTTGAAAAGGTTTCTTTTAGAGTCTGATTTATTTTTTTCTACCTGACCTGAAGTCTGAAGCCTATATGCACAATGTAGATTCCATTTTAATTTCAGGGTCTGGGATAGACTTTTGGTAACCTGGGCTATAAAAGCCAGACCATTCTCAGACCCCATAGTAATGGGTAGGCCAAATCTGGGAATAATCTCTGTCAATAACTTTTTTGTCACTATCAGAGCTGACTGGTCGGGTGGCATAGGCCTCTGTCCTTCCAGTAAAGGTATCGACTAAAACAAGGAGGTAGCGATATCCTTTTCCTGGACCCATTTCAGTGAAATCAATTTCCCAGTGTTCCCTGGGAGACATACCCCTAGCATGCTGCCCAGGTTTAGAAGCAATCTTGCTGGAGTTTACCTGGGCACAGTGAAGACACCTTTGGCTGGTTTACTTAGTTATTTGATTCAGTTTGGTATGAGTTAGGATTTTCATAAAAGTTCAACCAATTTATTTCCTCCCAAGTGAGTCCCTTGGTCTATCTGTTGAGTGAGCTCTTGGCCTAGTTCTTCAGGAAGGAGAATCCTGCTGTCTAGCAGCATTTGCCAGCCATCATGTGTTGGCGTGGTTTTTAAACTTTTGACCTACAAAAGATCTGTATCAGAGTAAGTAGGCTGATCCAGAACTCTGGGTGGCAGGACAGACAAAAGACTTGAATGTTCCCACTTGTTTTTGTTTCACTTCTTTGACTGTGGCATCTGCCATAGCATTTCCTCAGGCCACTGGAGAGTTTACCTTTTGGTGTCCCTGGCAGTGGATAACTGCCACCTTCTTGGGAAGCCACACAGCTGCAAGCAAGTCTAGGATCTCTTGGGCATTTTTAATCTTATGTCAACTTGTGGTTAATAGATCTTGTTCCTGATAAATAGCTTCATATACATGTAGGGTAGCAAAAACATACCTGCTATCAGTATAGATATTTATGTTTATTTTTTCCCCAGTGGAGGGCATGTGTTAAGGCAATGAGCTCTGCCTGTTAGGGGATGTCCCATGTTCCAAAGCTTGGGCCCAGAGCACTTGGTCTTCTGTGACTACTGCTGCCCCAGCATAATGTACCACATTCAGAACAAAACTGCTTCCATCAGTGTACAAGGTAGCATCAGGATCATCTGTAGGAATGTCTGTGAGATCCTCTCTTAGGCTTGTTTTTTCATCAAGCTCCTCAAGACAGTCATGGAGCTGCACCTCAGGGTCATCATCTGTTAACAAGGTGGCTGTGTTTAAGGCTGTAGTGGACAAGAACTTAATACAGGCTGCGTCTAAGATCAAAGTTTGATATTGTACAATCTGTGCATTTGAGAACCATCTGTCAGGAGGGCTTCTAAGAAGGCTCTCAACTGTGTGAGAAGCCACAATGTGGAGCTCCTGTCCAAACGTGAGCATAGTAACTTTCTTTGTCAAAATGGCAGTAGCAGCTATGGCTGGCAGGCAATTTGACCAACCTGCCACAGTGAGGTCTAGTCTCTTAGACAAGTGTGTTATAGGTCTTTTCCAGGGCCCCAAGTATTGGGTTAGGGCCTCTTTAGCAATGCCCTTGCTTTCATGTACATGGAGCTGGAATAGTTTTGTCAGATCAGGCAAAACCAGGGCAGGAGACAAAGCAAGGGCCTTCTTCAGAGTCTCAAAAACCTCTTGTTCAGTTTCACTCCACCAGAATTTCCCTTTTTGGTCCCCATCTGTGCTAGCATATAGAGGCTGGGCAATTTCAGCAAATCCTATGATCCAGAGCCTCCAATATCCAAGGAACACCAGAAATTCTCTTACCTGTCATTTGGTGGTAAGGACAGGAATTTTTAATATAGCTTCAGCCTGTTTATTAGACACAGTTTGTTGTTCTTCCTGCAGTCTATAGCCCAAATATGTTACCTGAGATAGGCAAAGCTGAGCCTTTTTGGCAGAGACTCTGTAGCCCATTTTTTCTAGTTCTTGCAATAGATCCTCAGTTGCTTCTTTACACAAAACATAGGTGTTAGAAGCCAACGGTATGTCATCAACACATTGTAACACAGTTCCTTGGATATATTTCCTGGAAATTTAGCAAGTATCTGCTCAATGCCTTATCAAACAGGGTTGGTGAATTTTTATAGCCCTGAAGTAATCTGGTCCAGGTTAATTGGCCATTTTCTCCCATCTAGGGGTCCACCCATTCAAAAGCAAAGATAAGTTGACTTACTGGAGCCAATAGGATCATAAAGAAAGCAACCTTTAAGTCCACAACTGTGTAGGAGACTCAGTCAGGGGGCAGCAGACTTAGAAGTGTATACAGGTTGGGCACTGTGGGGTGGATAGTTTCCACTCTACAGTTTACATCCCATAAATCCTGGACTGGCCTATAGTCTGTGGTTCTGGGCTTCTGGACTGGCAATGGGGGTGTGTTCCAAGCAGACTTATAGGGTACAAGGATGTTCTTCTTTTTAAGCCTCTGTATATGGACATTTATCCCTAACCTGACCTGTAGGCTCAAAGGGTATTGGCGTACTTCAACAGGAGATGCCCCAGGTGAAAGAGAGATGTCTACTGGTGGCTGATGGGCAACTAGTCCAGGATGTTCTTCTTTTAGCCCATACCCCAAGTATTTCAGATGTCCCTTTGACAAGCAAGTCAGAGGGGATCTCTTTGGGTCCCTCATCTACCAGTAGCAAATGTTTCTCAGTCAAAGGGCAGTTGTATAGAATGGCAGAAGGTAAAGAATTCTCTTCCCCAAGTGAAATCAATATAGAGTTCTCTTGGAAGGAGATTTGCTCTTGTAATTTATGGAGTAAGTCACAACCAATCAGGGGGTATAGGCATTCTGGAATAACTAGGAAAAAATAAGTCATCTGTTTTGTTATTAGGTGTCCTATATGGGCCTGGGTCTGAGGATATGACTTAGTCTTTCTGGCAGTCCCTTGTATATGTGACCTTTTTTTTTGATAGGGGCCCTGCAGGTTGTTGCAGGACAGAGTGGGTAGCTCCAGTGTCTACCAAAAAGTCAATAGATTGGCCCTTTACCTCTAAGGTGACCATGGGCTCCTGGAGGCCAGATTTAGAGCCCTGGCTTCCTAAGGCTTCCTTTTCCTGTGTCAAGACTTGAGCAGGCTTCTCTTTCTTTTTTCTTTTTGGACATTTGTGTTTCTAATGCCCTTTCTCCTTGCAATGGAAACACTGGTTCTCTTAAAGAAAATCCCTTTTTATTTTTTTTCCTTTGGACCCTTTTTGTTAATTTTGGAGTCTTTTCCCCCGATGGCATTCAGAACCTTTGCCATCCTTTTATTTAACTCCCTGGGGTATTTCCTGTTATTGAAAACTCACTGAGCCACCTCTACCAGCTCTGTCAGTGTTTTTTTTTTCCAAATCCTGCTATCTTCTGCAATTTTTTCTAATGTCTAGGGCTGACTGAGGAACAACGGCAATATTCATAGCCTGGTGGTTCTCAGGGGCTTCAGGATCTATCGGTGTGTATATCCAATAGGGCTCTTGGAGGAGCTCTAAGAATGCCACCTGAGAATCATCAGGTCCCTCACTGACCTCCATAACTTTAGACAAATTAGTAAGCATTCTAGCCGCCACCCTGATTGCCCCTAAAAGAAGCTGGCAACACTGATTGAGAGCCTCCTTACCTCTATGCGAATTGGAATTCCAGTTAGGATGAGTCAAAGGGAAGGATTCCTCCAGTCATACAGGGTCTGAAGCCGGTTGGCCATCTGGGCCCAAAATTATTTTTTGTCCACACCCTCAGATTCACTCCTGCTCTTCAGAGGTAAAGAGGGTCTGTAAAAGCTGTTTTCAATCATCCCAAGTGGGCTGGTGGGTGAAGAAATCATATTCCAGAAGAGATATAAGCCCTTGAGGGGTATGAGAGAAAGAGAAGTTCTAGTTTTTCCAGTTATATAAATCACTAGTTGAGAAGAGGACATAAACCATGAAAGGGCGGTCATCTCCACCCAGTTGTTCATGGAGAGGAAGTAATGGGGGCTGGTGCTGAGGTGGGAAAAAGATCAGGGTCAGAAGGTGGGGGCAGTCCGATATGGGTGTGCAGTGGACTCAGAGGAGTGGAAGAGTCAGGGCTAGTTGAAGGGCTAAGAGTGGCATGGTACAGTTAGGGTAAGGAAGGGGAGTCATGGATTCAGATGTTGGGAGCAGCACAAGTGGCCTTTTATGAACCCGAGGATCCTTTTCTGGAGTGGCAGCCAGTGCCACCATATCAGACATACGTTGGCATGATGCCCAAGCAAGTTGACAGGTTTTCACCCACTTTGGAAGGTCCTGTAATAAATCTATCCATGCTTGAATATATGGGACTTGATCAAGATGTCCCAGCTTTTCAAATATGACCTTGTGAACCTGATAAGCAAGAAAGATATTAAAAGAGCCCTCTGGAGGCCATACAGACTCTGATAGGTGGGACCACTCCAGTTAGCACAAAGTGTGGAGAGTCCCAGGGAGACAAGTTCTCTGTAGTCAGCAGCTTGAAGTTGGAATTCCTGGAACTGATCAAGAATACATTGTAAAGGTGACACAGAAGCAGAAGCAGACTGACACATGGTTATCAGACAGACAAAGGACAATTGGCCAAAATACACAAAAACAAAACAGAACCAGACCTGAAACTCCAACTCATCATCACAGAAAGGAGTCGAACCCAGAAGCTATCACTGCATCCTGCACCTCTTAGGACTCTCAGAGGGGACGTCCTGACAGAACAGACACAGATGTCTTACCGGCAAGATCTTTCAGATGGCTCAGCCTAGACAGTCTGAATGATAGGATTTATGAATTTTTGGAGACCATCCCAAGGCCAGAAAGCTCCCCTGGGGAAATGGCTTCCAAAGACTCTGGCTCCTATGATTGATCCCCAATAAAGGGGATAATGGATGAGACCCCAAATGTTATGGGTCAACTCTGCATAGGAACCAGATCAGCCACATAGAAATTTGAATAGAGCATTTATTTACTGAGCTCAGGTCCATCAGCCACTTCTCATGCAGGAAAAGGCTGATCAGCCCTGAAAGTAGGTAGCAGGGGGGTATTTATAACAGAAATCACATCCAGTTTGGTAAGCACATTAGTTATCTAGCACAGAATAACAGAAACTACATTCATTTGACACAGCTGCAAACTGTTCATAACTAAAAGGTCTTTCACAGCTTAGTGATAAGTGCATATTTTTACAAGATACATCTTAAGCTGACTACATGAGAGGAGATTGTTGGGGAGTCTGTGTTAGCTTGCTGCCTTGAAAAGAAATATTTATTGTTGAAAAGCCTTGAGCTGAGAGGGAGAATGCATTTCTTAGAATATATAACAGGAAGCACAAGGGTTTTATATAATTTCCCACAGTTAAGACACAAAACTCTGTTAACCCTTTACAACCCTAACCCTAACCCAACCCTACCATAAACATAAACCTAACTTTAACCCTTAACCTTAACCATAACCCTAATCATAACCTAACATTGACCAAACAGTAAACCTAACTGTAACCCTACACCTAAACGTAACCGTAAACATAACCTTAACTGTAACCATAAACCTAACACTAACGCTAACCCTAATGCTAACTGAAACACTAACCCTGAAACTAATGGTAACCCTAAACATAAAACTAACACTAACCATAACACTGAGACAACCCTAACCAAAACACTAACCATAACTTAAACCCTAACCCTAACACTAAACTTAACACTAAATCTAACCCTAATCATAACATTAAACCTAACCCTAACAGTAATCAAAAAATTAACCCTAACTCTAACCCTAACTGTAACAATAAATGTAACCATAAATGTAATATTAACCCTAAAACTAACAGTAATACTAACCATAACCCTAAACCTAACCCTAAACATAACCATAACAGTAACTGTAAATGTTAATAACATAACCATAACAGTAACTGTGAAGTTAGAGTACTAACTGTAACCAAGTCAGGCTAAACCTATCCATAATCATAACACTAAACCTAATCATATATCAAAATGTAAACCTAAACCTAACCATAACCATAACACTATCTGTAATCATAAATCTAACATTAACATTAATCCTAACCATAACCCTAACAGCTAACCCTAAAACTAACTGAGAACCTAAACCTAATCCTAATAACAACTGTAACTGTAAATCTAATTGTAACAGTAACCCTAACTGTAATCATAACCAGAACCCTAACACTAAGACTAAATTTAACCCTAACCCTATTCATAACCTTAAACATAACATTAACCTAACCATAAACAGAAACCTAACACTAACCCTAACCATAATCCTAACCATAACACTAAACCTAAACCTAACTGGAAAGATAATCCTAAACCTAACCCTAATAGTGTCTTTTACCCTAAACATAACTATAATTGTAAACATAACCGTAAAGATAACAATGATGCTAACACTAACATAACAGTAACCCTAAACCTAAATGTAAACCTAACACTAATCTTAAACCTAAACTTAAATGTAACCCTAATCGTGACCCTAAACCTAACACTAACCCTAACCCTAAACTTAATCGTAACCCTAACCCTAAACCTAAACATAACACTAGCCCTAAACTTAATCCTAAACCTAACCCTATCTGAAACCATAACGATAAATGTAACCATAACACTATCCCTAACTGAGACACTAACCATAGCCATAACCATAACCTTAAACCTAAATCTAACCGTAGCCCTAACTGTAACTGTAACCATATCCCTAACACTAACCACAAACCCAACCTTCTCCCTAACACTAACAGTAATACTAAACATAACTAACTGTACATCTAACCCCAACACTAATCCTTATGGTAACCCTAAGCCTAAACAGAACCATAACCCTTAAAGGAAAACTCTAACAGTATCACTAATCCTAACCATAACATTAGCCCTAACCTTAAACTCTAACTCTAACCATAACCCTAAACTTAACCCTAACCTTAAAACTAACCATAACTGTAACCCTAACTTTAACACTAAACCTAAACCTAAACCTAACCTTAACAACTAATCCTAACATTAACCCTAATTATAACCCTATTGCTAACCCTAACCATAAACCTAAACCAAAATTGAACAGTAACCTAAACCTAAATATAACCGTGAACCTAACCATAAGCCAAAATGTAACCATTAGAAGAAAAGTAGCCATAAATCTAACCCTAAGCCAGACCCCAAAACTAAACTTAATCCTATTCTTAACCTTAACCCTAACCATAACCATAACTGTACACATAAATCTAAACCTATATCTAAATGTAACACTAACCTAAACCTTAAATCTAACACCAATTGTAACCATAACCCTAAATTTAACCCTAACCCTAACCCTAAAAATTAACCCTAACTCTAACCCTAAAGCTAACCTGAACCCTAAATCTAACAATAACCCTAACCCAAACCCTAACTCTAACCCGAACCATAACCCTAACCATAACCTATCCCTAATCTTAACCATAACCCTAAGCCTAACCATAACCATAACTGTACAACTATCCTTCAACATAACTGTAACCATAACATTAAACCTAACACTAACCCTAAACGTAACCATAAACCTTAACCTAACATTAACCGTAACTGTAATGAAAACCATAACCATAACCCTAATCATAACCCTTACCATAATTCTAACACAAAACCTAACTCTAACACTAACCCTAAATTAACCAGTAACCATAACCCTAAACCTAAACCTAACCTAGCCATAAAAGCAAAATAAACATAGCCATGACTCTACTCATAAACCTAACTCTAACCATAACCATAATGCTAACTATAACACTAACCGTAACTCTAACCTTAATCGTAAACCTAAGCCAAACCCTAAACCTAGCGCTAACCATAACTCTAGCCCTAAACCTAATCCTGACAATAACACTAAATGTAACTCTAACACCTAACCCCAACACTTACCCAAACCTTAACTTAACACCAACTGAAACCATAACCCTAACTAGAACCATAACCCTATCACTAACCTTAAACCTAGCAGTAACCATAACCCTAACTGTAAAAGTAACCGTAACTGATACCCTAACCCTAACCTAAACCTTAGCCCTAAACCTAAGCCTGTTAACCTAAACAAAATCCTATCTGTAACCATAGCCATAAACCTAAGCCTAACTTTAACCCTAAACCTAATCATGAACATAACCATAACCCTAACCCTAAACCCAAGCCTAAACCTAAACATAACCCTACATCTAAACTTAAACCTAATCATAACCATTACTGTAACACTAACTCTAACAATAGCCCTAAACATAACCCAAACCATAACAGTAACACTAACAGTAAAGATAAGACTTAAACACAACCTTAATCCTAAACTTAAACTTACCCCTAACACTAACACTAACCTTAACCCTAGTCACAAACCTACCACTAAACATAACACACACCATAACAGTAGCTGGTGCCCTATCTCTTACCATAAATGTAACCTTAATCTGAACCATAATTGTAACCCTAACCCTAACCCTAAATTTAACCCTAACTGTAACTCTAATTCTAAATTTAATAGCAATCCTAACTGTACCCATAATGGTAACACTAATACTAACCCTAACCAAAAATGTAATGATAACCATAACACTAAACGTAACCCTAACACTAAGCCTGACCATAACCTTAACACTAACTGCAACACGAAAAGACCCTAATGCTAACCACAACCCTAACACTAACTCTAACCTCTAACACTAACACTAACTTAATTGTAACCTAATACTAACCATATTATAACAGTAAATGAAACCATAAGTATAACCTTAACCCTAAAACTAACAATAATCCTACAACTTAACCTAACCATAACCCTAAGCCTAAACCTAAACTTAACATTAAACATAAGCATTAAGCTAAACCTAACCATAGTCCTATATCTAACATTAACCATAACCACAATCCAAACCCTGACACTAAACCTACCCCTAACCTTAACCCTAACTCTATCCCTAAATCTAATCCTAAGCATAAAAGCTAACCATAAACATGAACCTAACCATAACTGTAACCCCAACCTAACTGTAAACCAAACCATGAGCTTAAACCTGACCCTAACCATAACTGTAACCATAACTCTAACCCTAACCCTAACCCTAACCCTAACTGAACCCTAACACCTATCCCTAAACCTAAACCAAAACCTAAACCTAATCCTAAATGAAACCTTAACCTTAACTGTAGTTGCAACTCTAACCATAAGCATAATCAGAACCCTAATCCTGAGTAACTCTAAACCTAACCCTAACTGTAACCCTAATCATAACACTAACCATACCCTTAACCCTAACTGTAAACCAAAAACCTAACCCTAACCACAACCATAACTGTAATGCTAATCCTAAGCCCAACCATAACCCGAACCCTATCCCTAATGATAACCCTTACCATAAAGTTAATCCTAACCCTGAAACTAAACATAACTGTAACCAAAACCATAACTGTAATCCTAATCGTAACTGTAACATTAACTGGAACCAGAACCAGAACCCTAACACTAAGAGTAACCTTAACCCTAAGCCTAATTGTAACATTAACCCTAACCCTAACCCTAACGCTTGGCCCTAACACTAACACTAACCATAACCAGAAACCTAACCCTAACCCTAATCCTAACCTTAACCCTAACCCTAACTGTGACCCTTAATATAGCCCTAACCCTAGCCCTAAGAGTAACCTTAACCATAGCTGTAACTGTAAACATAACTGCGATCCTAACACTACCATAAGAGTAACCACAAACCTAAACATAAATCCAACACTAAACCTAACACTAAACCTAACTGTAACCCTAACTGTAACACTAACACTAACCCTAACCCTAACACTAAATCTACCGTAACTCTAAATTTAACCCTAACCCTAAACCTAAACCTAACCCTAACAACTAACCCTAACTATAACCCTAAAGCTAAACCTAACTCTAACCATAACCATAACCATAGCCCTAACCGTAATCGTAACCCTAACCATAACCTAACCCTCACAATAACAGAAACCTTAACTGTAACTGTAAGGCTAAACCTAAAAACCCTAACCATAACTCTAACACAAACCCTAACCCTAACCCACACCATAACACTAACCACAACCGTAACACTAACCTTAACCATAACCATAAGCCTAACCATAATCATAAACATACAACCAACCCTCAGTTTAACAGTAACTGTAACCACAACCCTAACACTAAACCTAACCATTACTATAAACCTAAAACTAAGCCCAACCATAACTGTAATGCTAACCCTAACCATAATCCTAATCATAACCTTTACTGTAACCCTAAACCTAAACCTAACTCTAACCTGAAACATAAACTAATCCTATCCATAACCCTAACCATAACCCTAACCCTCACCCATACCCTAACCCTAAAACTAAAGTTTACCCTAATCCTAATCCTAATCCTAAACCTAACCATAATCCTTAACTATAAACTTAACCATAACAACAAACCTAAAAGTAACACTAACCCTAACCATAATCCTAAACATAACATGAACCATAACCTTAATCCTTACCCCTAAACCCAAACCTAATGCTAAACTTATCCCAATCCTTAACTGTAACTGTAACCATAAGTCTACCTGTAACACTAACCGTAACTCTAAACCTAACCATAAAACTAATCCTAACCATAACACTAAACCTAACTGTAAACCTAAAAATAACCATCACCGTAATCCTAAACTAAATCCTAACTGTAACACCAACACTAAACCTAACCGTAACCCTAAACCTAAACCTAACCCTAACTTTAACAGTAACCATAACCTGAACTCTAAAGATAACCTTAAACTTAACCCTAACCCTAATACTCACATTAACCATAACCCTAACCATAACCATAACCTTAACTCTAACCCTAACCCTAATCCTAAACCTAAAAATAATTGTACCTCTAACCATAGCCCTAAACCTAACACTAACCCTAACCCTAACAGTAGCCGATTTCAGAACCGTTATACTAACCCTAAACATAACTCTAACCCTAAATCAAATACTACCCCTAACCCTAACCATAACATGAAATGTAACCCTAACTCTAAAAATAAAAAGTACCCCTAAGCCTAAACCTACCCTAAACCCTACTGTAATGCTAAATGTAATTGTAACCATAACCACAACCTTAAATCTAACTCTAAATGTAACTCTAATCCAAACTGTAAAACCAACCATAAACATAACCCTAACCATAAACATAACCCTAACTGTAACTATCACCCTAACCCTAAACGTACATCTAAACCTAACCCTAACACCAATCCTAACCCTAAGCCTAACTCTAACAATAACCATGACCCTAGCACTAAACCTAACCCTGACTGTAACACTAACCGAGACCCTGACACTAACCCTAAACCTAACCTGAAACCTAACACTAACAGTGACCATAAATATAACTTTAACCTTATCCCTAACCCTAATGCTAACCATAAACACTAATGCTAACCCTAACCCTAGCCATAACCATACCCCTAATCTTAACCATAAACATAACCATAACCCTAATCCTAACTGTAAGCCCAATCCTAAACTTATCCCTAACCCTAAAACTAACAGTAAACATAACCTTATTCCTAAACTTATCCATAACTCTAACCTTAACTGTAACCCTTACAGTAACATTAAATGTAACCCTAAGCCCAACCTTTCCCTAAACCTACTCCTAACCATAACAGTAACCATAACCATATCTTTAACCCTAACCATAAAGCTAAAATTAATGCCTAACCCTAACCTTCACACTACCCCTAAACATAACCCTAAAACTTAACTTAAACCTAAGCATAATCCTATCTGTAAGCATAACCCTAATGATAAACTTTACTGTAAACAAAACCATAACCCAAAACCCAACATTTACACTAACCCTAAACATTAACCTAACCCAAAAAGTAACCCTAACTTTAACCATAACCATAACACTAACCCTAAACCTAATACTAAACCTAACCCTAACCCTGACCTTAACCATAACCCTAAACCTAACTCTAACCATAAATCTAACCCTATTCATAACCCTCATCCTAACCCTAAACTTAATTATAACTGTAACCCTATCCTTAATGCTAACTTTAACTCCAATTGTAACCCTTACAGTAACTCTAGCCCTACCCCAAACTGTAGTTATAACCATAACTGCAACTCTAACCATAACCATAAACCTATACCTAAACCTATCCCTAACTCTGGCCTTAACACTAACTGTAACTTTGACTATAACCATAATCCTAAACAGAACAGGAAACCTAACCCTAATCCATACCTCAACCTAACCTTAACAGTAATCATAAAACTAACTGTAAACTTAACACTAACCCTAACCCTAACACTAATCCCTAATCCTAACAAAAAAATAACCCTACATCTAACCATAACCCTAACTCTAACTGTAATCACAACCTTAAACCTAACCGTAACTCTAATCCTAAACCTAACACAAATACTAACACTAACCATATCACAAAATGTAACTCTAAGCATAAACATAACACTAACCCTAAGACTAACCCTAACTGGAAACGTAACCCTAACCCTAAACCTAACCATAAACTTAAATCTATCTCAATGGCTCACCCTAATCTTAAACTTAACCCTAACCATAAAAATAAACTTACCATTACCCTATCCCTAACCATAACACTAAGACTAAAAATAACACTAACAGTAATACTAACTGTAATAGTAACTAAAACTCTAAATGTAAACGTAACCCTAAAGCTAACCATAACCCTAATCCTAACCCTAAACATAAACCTAACAGTAACCCTAACCTTAAAGTTAACCATAACTGTAACTGTAAACATAACCCTAAATAACACCTAAACCAAAAACTCAACCTAACCATGTATCTAACCATAACCCTAAACCTAATACTAATCCTAATCCTAACCATAACGGTAACCCTAAACCCAAATTGTAAACCTAACACTAACCTAAACCTAACACTAACCATAACCCTAACTTAAACCCTAAACCTAACCTTAACTATAACCCAAACTATAAACCTAAACCTAACACTCTAACAGTAACTGTAACCCTAACTGTAACCTTAATGCTAAACCAATCACTAAGCATAACCCCTAATACTAACCCTTACCATACTCCTAACCATAACCCTAATCCTAAATTTAATCCTAACTGTAACCATACTAGTAACCTTAACTGTAACTGTAACCTAAATCCTAAACCTAACCATAACTGTAACTCTAACCATAACCCTAACCCTAAAAGTAGCTGTCAGTTTTATACTAACCTTAATGCTAACCCTATCCTAACCATTAGCATAGCTCTAACCATAACCCTAAACCTAACCCTAACCTAAAGCTAAATGTAATCGTAAACATAAAGCTAACCAGAACCCTAACCATAACCCTAACCCTAAACTTAGCTGTAACCCTTACCATAAACTTAACCATAAGAGCGCAGGCCCAGCAAGTGAGTGAGACGACCCAGGACATGGGATCCTGAACAGACCCAGGCACAGGCCCGGCAAGTGTGTGAGACAACCTGAGGCTCTCCAGATCCTGAACAGACCCAAAGCACAGGCCCGGCAAGTGAGTGAGATGACCTGGGGCCCTACGGATCCTGAATAGACCCAGAATGCAGGCCCAGCAAGTGAGTGAGATGACCCAGGCTGCGGGATCCTGATTAGACCCAGAGGGCAGGCCCTGTGAGTGAGTGAGATGAGCCAGGGACCAGCGGAATCCTGAATAGACCCTGAGCTCAGGCCCAGCAGGGAACCCTTCAAGAGAACTCCCTGAAAAGAAACTAGAGGCAAGACCCACCCAACTGATTCAGGAGCAGAACATCTTGCCAGAGTGACACAAAGGTTTCAACTCTAATGCCTGCAGCAGAAAAGTGGAGCACACAGCCAGATCCAAACAACACCCACCAGGAGGAATCGGAACTTCATAGAACTGGACCTGGTGCTAAGGTAATAACTCTATCTAAGCTCTACACCAAAGGTCAAAAGACAGTGGTATGCAAAATGACAAAGAGAAGGAACAAAATGCAGTCTCAGGCCCCGAGGCCACCCAGTACAAATGCAGAAGACACTAGCACTGAGGAAACTGGAAATCACACACCAGATATCTCGGAAATAATAGCGCTGACAGTAACTAATCAACTGCAGAAAGGTATAGAAGAAATCAGATCAGAAATAATTTCGGAACTAAAAAATGTAGGGGTAACTATAATCAAAGAAGTACTAAGTGCTTCTAAAGAATACACTGATTTAAAAAAATAGAAGAGAATATAAAAACGATGGAACCCCTGAATAAACAATTTAGGAAAGAAATAGAATCTA
>NW_004525022.1:394102-406367 GCF_000260255.1 Octodon degus
GAGATTTTGTGCCATTGTTTTTATTTTTTTTCTTTAAAATAAAAATAACTGATGTCAAATAAATAAATAAATAAAATAAACCATAAAAACACTTAACCATAAACCTAAGGCTAATGCTAACCTCTAAACCTAACCTTAACTCTAACCCTATCCCTAACCGTACCTCTAACTGTAACCATAGCCATAAATGTAACCCTAACTGTAACCCTAGCACAAACCATGACCTTAACACTAACTATAACCATAGCCATCATCGTAAACATAACCTTAACCCTAATTGTAATCTTAATCGTAACTGTAACCATTACCATAAACCTAACCATAACTGTAACCCTAACCCTAACACAATCCTCAGGGTAAACATAAGCCTAACTTTAAACCTAACCCTAACACTAACCTTAACTATAACCTTTACCCTAAACCTAAACCTAACCATAATGCTAACAATAGTCCTAACAGTATTTTCAAATGTAACCCTAACCCTAAGCATAAAACTTACCATAACCGTAATACTAACCCAACCCTCAACCTAACCATACCTCCAACACTAACACTAAAACAAAACCTAATCCTAAACATAAACCTAACTATAATACTAACCCTAACCCTAACCATAACCATAACTCGAATACTAAACCTAACCCTAATGATAACCCAAACCCTAACTCTAAATTTAAAATAATACTAACCCAAACCCTAACCCTAAACCTAACCATAAACCTAACCATACCACTAATTCTAAAACTAATCCTAATCCTAACCCTAAACATAACTCTAACAGTAACCCTAACCCTAAACCTAAACCTAACCTTAACCAAACTGTAACTTTAACTCTAACCCTATTGCTAATCTTAACTATAACCCTAACCCTAAGGCTAATGCTAAACCTAAACCTAACCATAACCATAACTGTAACTCTAACCCTAACCATAATCCTAACCCTAATCCTAAACATAAAATAATGCTAACTCTAAGCCTAACCATAAACCTAACCCTAACATTAACCGTAAGTTTAAACAGAAGTGGAATCGTTACTCTAACACAAAACCTAAACCTAAACTCAACCCTAACCATAATGCTGAACTTAAACTTAACCCCTAACCTTACCGTAACCGTAACTCTAATCCTAACCCTAACTGTAACAGTAACACTTTCCCTAAACCTCATCTAACCCTAACTCTAAAGCTAATCCTAACTGTAACCCTAACCCTAACCCTAAAGTTATCATTCACCAAAACCTTAACTCAAACTATAGCCCTAACCCTAAATGTAACCCTGATTGCAAACCTAACCCTGAATCTAAGCCTATTACTATCCATAAATATAACCCTAACCGTAACCCTAACACTAGCATTACCATACACTAACCCTCAGTCTAAGAATAATCATAAGCTTAAACATAAACTTAACTGAAATCCTAACACTTACCGTAACCTTACACCTAACTGTAACACTAAACCTAACCATAACCTAACTGTAGACCTAACTCTAATGGTAACCCTAATCTTAACCCTAACACGAATCCTAACACTAACCATAACCCAAAACATAACCCATACCCTAACCCTAAATTTAACCCTTACCATAACCCTAAGACAAACAACCATAACCATAACACTAACACTAACCCTTTCCCTAACCATATACCTAAACCTAAACCTAAACCTAACCCTAACCCTGACCATAAACATAATGCTAACATCAACCCTAACCGTAAGTGTAACCCTAACCATTAGCCTAGCCCTAAACAAAGCTAATAGTAAACATAACCCTAACCCTAACCATAATAGTAATACTAACTCTAACCCTAAATAAAATCCTAGCTGTGATCGTAAGCCTAACCCTAAGTGTAAACCGAACACTAAAGAAAACTAACCCTAACCCCTACCATAATCCTAAATGGATTAAGGGTTAACATTAGGGTTAAGGTTATGGGTAGGGTTATGTTTAGGGTTAGAGTTAGTTTTACGAATAGGGTTAGGATTAGGTTTACGATTAGGTTTAGGCTTTGTGTTACTATTAGGATTAGATTTAGGGTTATGGGTGCAGTTAGAGTTAGGGTTAGGTTTAGGGTTACATTCAGTGTTATGTTAGGTTAAGGGTCATGGTTAGGATTAGGATAGTGTTACGATTAGGGTTAGGGTTAGTGTTTCGGTTAGGATTAGGGTTAGGGTTAAGGTTGGGGTTATGGTTACCTTTAGGGTTAATGTTAGGTTTAGGGCTATGTTTAGAGTTAGGGTTAGGTTTAGAGTTAGAGTTAGGGTTAGGGTTAGGGTTAGGGAAACATTTAAGTTTAGGGTTATGGTTAGGATTACAGTTAGTGATAGGTTTATGTTTAGGCTTAATTTTAGGTTCATAGTTACTGTTAGTGTTAGGGATAGGGTTAAGGTTAGGGTTAGGTTTAGGGTTACAGTTATATTTAGGGTTAGGATTATGGTTACAATTAAGGTTCCATTTAGGGTACAGTTAGGGTTAGTATTAATGTTAGGGGCACGGTTAGGGTTGTTTACTGTTTGGGTTAAGGTTAGGGTTATGGTTAGGGTTTGGATTAGGTTTAGGGCAACAATTAGGTTTAGGCTTAGCTTTGGGGTTAGAATTAGGGTTATGGTTATGGTTAGGTTTAGTGTTACACTTGGTATTATGGCTAAAGTTACAGTTAGGGATAGGGTTTGGGTTGTGTTTAGAGTTATAGTTATGGTTATGTTTACGGTTAGGTTTAAGGTTAAGGTTACTATTAGTTTTAGTGTTACCATTGTGTTAGGCTTACAGTTAAGGTTATGGTTAGGGTTAGTGTTAAGGTTACGTTAGGTTTAGGGAGAGGATTAGGATTATAGTGAATGTTATGATTAGCAGTAGAGTTACAGTTAGGGTTAGAGTTAGGGATGCAGTTAGGGTTAGGGTTAGGGTTATGTTTAGAGTTACAGGTAGGTTAGGGTAAGGGTTAAAGTTAAGCTTAGGATTAGGGTTAGGGTTACTGATAGGGTTCGAGTTAGGTTACTGTTAGGGATAGGGTTAGGGTTATTGTTAGGCTTAGTGTTAGGGTTAAGGTCACCTTTAGGATTAAGGTTAGGGTTAAATTTAGGTTTACGCCTTAGTATTAGGGCTAGCATTAGCCTTACAATAAAGTTTAGGGTTAGCATTACAATTAAGGTTAGGGTTAGGGTTAATGTTAAGGTTAGGAATAGGTTTAGGGTTACTGATAGCATTAGGATTAGGGTTACAGTTAGTGATAGGGTTTGGTTCAGGGTTAGGGTTAGGGTTATTGTTATGGTTACATTTAGGAACAGGGTTCGATTTATGCTTAGGGTTAGCGTTAGGTTAGAGTTACAGTTAGGATTAGGGTTAGTTTTACAACTAGGTTTAGGGTTTAGGGTAGGGTTAGGGTTAGGGTTATGATTAGAGTTAGAGTTAGAGTTACAGTTAGGATTAGGTTTATGGTTATGGTTAGGGATAGGGTTAGGGTTAGGGTTACACATAAGGTTCCTTTTAGGGTACATTTAGGTTTAGTGTTAGTGTTAGGGTCACGGTTAGGGTTAGGGTTATCTTTACAGTTCAGATTATTGTTAGGGTTACAGTTAGGGTTTGGGTTAGGTTTAGGGTAGCAGTTAGGTTTAGTCTTATGTTTAGGGTTAGGATTAGGGTTATGGTTACGCTAAGGGTTAGGGTTACAGTTGGTGTTATGGTTAGGGTTATATTTAGGATTAGGGTTAGGATTCCATTTAGTGTTTTGGTTATGGTTACGGTTAGGTTTAAGAGTAAGTTTGCTGTTAGGTTAGCGGTAGAGTTTTGTTAGGCTTACAGTGATGGTTATGGATAGGATTAATTTTGTGGTTACATTAGGTTTAGGGTGAGGGTTAGGGTTATAGTCAGTGTTATGATTAGGACTAGGCTTACAGTTAGAGTTAGGGTTATGGTTGTGGTTTTGGTTAGTGTTATGGTTATGTTTAGGGTTACAGCTAGGATTATGGCTAGGTTTAGCATAAGGGTTATTGTTGGGATTAAGGTTAGGATTACACTTAGGTTTAAGGTTAATTTTAGAATTAGGGTTAGGGTTAATGATAGACTTAGGTTGATGGTTGTGGTTGGGGATAGGGTTTGGTTTAGTGTTAGGGTTAGGGTTATGTTTACAGTTACTATTAGGGTTAAGGTTAGGTTTAAAGATAGAATTACGGTTAGGGATGGAGTTCATTTTATATTAAGGGTAATGGTTAGTGTTACAGGTAGTGTTAGGGGTAGGGTTACATTTAGGTTTAGGTTTAGGGTTAGGGTTATGGTTAGGGATAGATTTCAGTTTAGGGTTAGATTTATAGTTAGGGTAAGAATTGCAATTAGGTTTAGGGTTATGTTTATGGTCAGTGTTAGGTTTAGGGCTATGATTATGGTTAGGGTTAGGATTAGGATTAGGGGTACAGTTAAGTTTAGGGTTGGGGTTATGGTTAGAGATAAATTTAGGGTTTTGTTTAGGGTTAGTGTTAGGTTTGGGGTTAATGTTGGGCTTAGGGTTATGTTAGGTTAAGTGTCATGGTTAGAAATAGGGTTAGGGTCAGTGTTATGGTTAGGGTTAGGATTACTGTTAGGGTTAGAAATAGGGTTATGCTTATTTTTAGTGTTAGGTTTACTGTTAGGGCTAGGGTTAGTATTATAGCTAGAGTTACAGTTAGGGTTAGTGTTAGGGTTACAGCTAGGTTTAGGGTTACGTTTAGGGCTATGGTTAGGGTTACAGTTAGCTTTAGGTTTAAGGTTATGATTAACATTAGTGCTAAGTTTAGAGTTAGGTTTATGGTTATTGTTAGTGTATGGTTAGTGTTAGGGTTAGGGTTAGGCTTAGGGTTACGGTTAAGGTTAGGTTTAGGGTTTGGTTTAGAGATAGTGTTAGATTTAGGGTTACATTAGTGTGAGGGTTAGAGTTAGGGTTAGTGTTATGGTTTCAGTTAGGTTTAGGGTTAGGGTTAGAGTTAAGGTTAGTTTTAGGGTTAGGGCTAGAGTTAGGATTAGGGTTAGGGTTATTGTAAGGATTAAAGTTAGGTGTAGAGTTAGGGTTTGGGTTATGGTTGAGCTTAGTGTTAGGGTTAAGGTTAAGGTCACTGTTAGGGTTAGGTTTAGGGTTAGGGTTACGTTAAGTGTTAGGGATAAGGTTACATTTAGGGTTAGGTTTCCAATAGGTTAGGGTAAGGGTTAGAGTTAGGGACAGGGTTAGGATTATGTGTAAAATTATATTTATGGTTAGGGTTAAGGTTGGGCTTACACTTATGGTACAGTTTAGGATTTCATTTCGAGTTATGGTTAGGTTTAAGTCTATGGATAGGCTGGAGTTATGGTTCCAATTAGGCTTTGGGTTAGGACTACAGTTAGGGTAACGGTTTGGGTTAGTGTTAGGGTTATGGTCACTGTTAATGTTAGAGTTAGGGTTATTGTTAGGGTTAGGATTAGTGTTACCCTTAAGGTTAGGGATTGGTTTATGGTTTTGTTTAGGTTAGGGTTACAGTTAGGGTTAGATTTATATTTACAGTTAGGTTTAGGGTTAGGGTTACAGTTAGGGTTAGGGTTAGAGTTATGGTTAGGATTAGAGTTAGGGTTACATTTAGGCAAAGTGTTAGGGTTAGAGTTAGGTTTAGGTTTAAGGTTTGGGTTAGATTTTGGGTCAAGGTTAGAGTTACAATTAGGTTTAAGTTTAGGGTTAGTTTTAGGGCTAGTATTAGGTTTTCAGTTAGTATTATGTTTATGGTTAGGGTTAGTGTTAGGTTAGGGTTATGGTTAGAGTTAGGGTTATTCTTACAGTTATGCTCAGTTTTATGGTTACCTTTAGTGTTTGGGTTATGATTAGGTTCAGGCTTAGGCTAAGTTTAGGGTTAGATTTGTGGTTAGGTTTAGGGTTAGGGTTATAGTTAGGGTTATGGCTAGAGACAGGTTTTGGTTTATGGTTATATTTTTGGTAAGTTTTAGTGTTATAATTAGGGTTATGGTTATGATTACAGTCAGGGTTGGGGTTGGGGTATGGTTAAATTTAGGGTTAGGTTTACGGTTATGGTTAATGTTAGTGTTATGGTTGTTGTGATGGGTATGGTTAGGTTAGGATTACAGTTAGGTTTAGGGTTATGGTTAGTGTTAGGGCTAGAGTTAGGTTTACAGTTAGACTTACAATTAAGTTTAGGGCTAGGGTTATGCTTACAATTAGGGTTAGAGTTAGCTTTAGTGTGCATTCACAGTTATGGTAAGTGTTAAGCTTGTGATTAAGTTTAGGTTTAGGGCTATGGTTAGGGTAAGTGCTACAGTTAGGTTTACAGTTATGATTAGAGTTACACTTACATTTATGGTTGGGTTTCCAGTTAGGGTTAGTGTTAGAGTTAGAGTTAGGGTTAGTTTTAGGTTTAGGGTTAGGAATAGGGATACAGTTAAGTTTAGGGTTAGGGCTACAGTTAGGGTTATGGTTAGGATTATGCTTAGGGTTAGGTTAGTGCTATGTTTACAGTTATGGTTATGGTTGGGTCTATTTTTAGGGTTAGGGTTAGGTTTAGGGTTTTGGTTAGGGTTAGAGTTATGGTTAGGGTTAGAGTTATGGTTAGGATTAGGTTTAGGGTTATGCTTAGTGTTAGGGTTAGGGTTAGGTTTACATTTAAGTATACAGTTGGCATTAGGGTTATTTTTAGGGATATATATAGGGTAAGGGTTAGGTTTAGTGTTAGTGTTAGTGTTATGGTTACGGTTACGGTTATGGTTAGTGTTAGGGTTAGGGTTGGGATTAGTGTTAGGTTTAGTGTATAGTTACTATAAGGGTTTGGGTTACGTTTATGGTTACACATAGGTTTAGAGCTATGGTTAAGATTAGAGTTACGGTTAGCATCAAGCTTATGATTAGGTTTAGGTTTAGAGTACTTTTAGTTTTTGTGTTACAATTAGGGATAGACTTAGGTTTACGATTAGGGTTAATGTTAGGGTTATGGTTAGGGTTATGTTTAGGGTTATGGTTACTTTTAGGCTTAGGGATAGGGTTTGGATTACAGTTACAGTTACAATTAGGTTTAGGGCTACAGTTAGGTTTAGGTTTGGATTTTGGTTAGGGTTTGGGTTACACTTATGGTTAGGGTTAGGTATAGGATTAGGGTCGTGGTTAGGGTAAGGGTTAAGATTACTGTTAGGGTTAGGGTTTACAATTAGGATAAGTTTAGGGTTAAGTTTACTGTTAGGTTTAGTGTGACAGGGATACATTTAGGGTTACAGTTAAGGTTATGGTTATGTTTAGTGTTAAGGTTATGGTTATAGGTAAGTTTTGTGTTAGGTTTATGGTTGAGATTAATTTTTAGGTTATGGTTAGTTTTACGGTTAGTTTTAGTGTTAGGGTTATGGTTAGTATTAGGGTTTGGGTTACGTTTACAGTTAGGTTTAGGGTTAGGGTTATGGTTACAGTTATTGTTAGGGTTATGGTAATAGATAAGGTTATGGCTAGTGTTAGGGTTAAGATTAGGGTTAGAGTTAGCATTAGGATTATGTTTAGTGTTAGGGTTAGTGTTAGGTTTATGGTCAGGGTTAGGGTAAGCATTAGAGGTAGGGTTATGCTTACTGTTAGTGTTATGGTTAGTCTTAGGGTTATGGTTAGGGTTACAGTTATGGTTAGGTTTAGGGTTTGGATTAGGTTAGGGTTACTACTATAGTTAGGATTATGGTTTGGGTTAGGTTTAGTTTTAGGGTTAGGATTAGGTTTACACTTAGAGTTAAATTAGAATTAAAGTGAGGGTTAGGATTAGGTTTAGAGTTAGGGTTAGGTTATATTTAGGGTTAGTGTTATGATCACATTGGGGTTTGGCTTAGGATTAGAGTTAGTATTACGTTTAGGTTTAGGTTTGGGGATGCTTTTAGGGTAGGGTTAGAGTTATGGTTATGATTATGGTTAGGGCTAATGTTAGGGCTAGTGTTAGGATTGGGTTTGGTTTGGTTTTTGGTTATGGTTAAGATTAGGCTTGGGTTTACAATTTTGGTTAATGTTAAGGTTAAGTTTAGAGTTAGGGTTAGGGTTATGGATATGGTTATGGTTCAGTTAGGGTGAAGGTTAGGGTTAGGTTTAGGTTTAGGATACAGGTATGGTTAATATTATGGTTTGGTTAGGGTTAGGGTTACACTTATGATTATGTTGGGGCCAGGTTTAGGTATAGAGTTATGGTTAGTGTTTGGATCAGAGTTTCAGTTAGGGTTAGGGTTATGAATAGGGTTATGGTTACATTTATGGTTACTGTTACATTTAGGGTTATGTTTAGGTTTAGGGTTAGGATTAAACTTAGTGAGTTAGTGTTATGGCTAGGGTTAGTGATAGTGTTAGGTTTAAGGTTATGGTTAGGTTTATGGTCGGGGTTTGGGTTCAGGTTAGGGTAAGAGTTACAGTTATTGTTAGTGTTAGGATTACATTTGAGTTTAGGTTTATTGTTATTTTTAGTGTTAGGATTAGAGTTTGGGGTACGACTACAGTTAGAGTTAAGTTTAGTGTTAGGTTTACAGTTTGGATTAGGATTATGGTTACGTTTATGGCTAGGGTTAGGTTTACAGTTAGGTTATAGATTTGTTCAGAGTAAGGTTATGGTTAATATTAGAGTTACATCTAGGGTTACTGTTAGGTTTAGGGTTAGAGTTACCATTACATTTATGTTTAATGTTAGGGTTAGGGCTAGGGTTACAGTTAGGGTTAGGGCTAAATTTGGGGTAAGGTTTTGGGATATGGTTAGGGTTAGGGTTCTGGTTATAATTAGGTTTACAGTTAGGGTTTGTCTTAAAGTTAGGCTTAGGTTTATGGTTAAGGTTAGGTTTCCAGTTAGGGTTAGGTTTAAGTTTTGGATTATGGCTAGGTTTACATTTAAAATAGGTTTACAATTAGGGTTATAGTTATTGTCAAATTTAGACTTAGGGTTAGGACTAGGGTTAGGATTATGGTTTAGTTTAATGTTAGGGTTATGCGTATGGTTAGGGTTAAGTTACATATAGGTTTAGGTTTAGGGTTACAGTTACGAGTAAGGTTTGGGTTACGGTTAGGGTTAGAGTTAATGTTACAGTAAAGATTAGAGTAATGGTTATGGTTACAGTTAGGGTTAGGGTTAGGGTTACAATAGGGTTAGGGTTAAGCTTATGGTTAGGGTTCCGATTACTATTAGGGTTAGTGTTACAATTAGGATTAGGATTAGTATTAGGGTTACGGTTATCATTACAGAAAGAATTAGGGTTAGATTTACTGTTATGTTTATGTTTAAAATTAGGGTTAGGGTTAGGGTTACAGTTAGGGTCAGGGTTAGAGTTAGGGTTAGGGGTAGAGTAGGGTTACGGTTAAGGTTAGTGTTACAGTTCAATGTATGGTTAGGGTTAATTTTATGTTTACGTTTAGAGTTAGAGTTACTCTTACGTTCAAGGTTAGTGTTAAGGTTAGGATTAGATTTACTGTTATGGTTAGAGTTAGGGATGGGGGTTAATGTTAGGGTTACAGTTAGGGTTAGTGTTAGCATTGCTTTTAGGATTAGGGTTACTTTTAGGGTTAGGTTTAGAATTACAGTTATGGTTATGGTTAGTGCTAGTGTTAGGGTTAGGTTTCAGATTAGAGTTAGGTTTATGGTGAACATTAGGGTTAGGATTAAGGTTAGCTTTAGGGTTAAGTTTATGGTTATGGTTACAGTTAGGATTAGGTTTATTGTTAGGGTTACATTTAGGTTTACTGTTAGGCTTACAGTTAGGATTAGGGCTACAGTTAGGGTTAGAGTAACGGTTAGGGTTACGGTTAGTTTTAAGTTTAGGTTTAGGGTTAAGGTTGTGGTTACAGTTAGTGTTAAGTTTAATATTTTGGTTAAGTTTAAGGTTAAGTTTTAGTTATGGTTATGGTTATGGTTAGCATATTTAGTGTTATGGGTAATGTTAATGTTAGGGTTAAAGTTAAGGTTAGGGTAGGTTTATGGTTAGTGCTAGTTTTACATTTAAGGTTAGGGTTATTGTTAGGTTTATGGTTAGTGTTAGAGCAATGGTTAGGGTTACATTTAAGGTTAGGTTTAATGTTAGTTTTAAGGTTCGTGTTAGGGTTATGGGTAGGTTTAGAGTTAGGGACAGAATTACAGTTATGGTTAGGGTTAGAGTTACTGTAAGAGTTACTTTTAGGGTTATATTTAGGGATGGGGATAAGTTTAGGGTTACTGTTAGGGTTAGGGTTTGGTTTAGGTTTAGAGTTACATTTACTGTTAGTGTTCTGGTTATGGTTATTGTTAGAGTTAGGTTTATGGTTAGTGTTACAGTTAGAGTTATGGTGAGGTTTATGATTAGTGTTAGGTTTAAAATTAGGGTTACGGTTAGGGTTAAGGTTAAGGTTACTGTTAGGTTTAAGGTTTGTTTTATGCTTATCATTAGGGTTAGAGTTACCTTTATGGCTATGGATAGTCTTAGAGTTAAGTTTAGGTTTAGGATTATGTTTAGTGTTAGTGTTACTGTTACTGTTACTGTTAGGATTACCATTATGAATAGGGTTAGGGTTATCGTTGTGGTTAGGTTTAGGGTTAGGGTTTGGTTAAGATTTAGCTTTAAGATTACAGTTAGGGTTAGAGTTAGGATTAGTATTATGGTTACTTTTATGGTTAGGGTTACATTTAGGGGTATGGTTAGGATTATGGCTATCGTTATGGTTAAAGTCAGAGTTAGTGTTAAGGTTAGGATTACATTTACATTACAGTTATGCTTCTAGTTTTGGGGTTGGAGTTATGGTGTAGGTTAGTGTTAGGTTTAGGGATAGGGTAGGGTTAAGGTGAGGTTTAGGCTTACTGTTAGGGGTAGGTTTAGGGTTAGTATTAGGGTTAGGGTTAGTGTTCGAGTTAGGGTTAGGTTTAGGGGTAGGGTTAGGTTTATGTTTAGGTTTAGGCTTAGGTTTAGGGTTACAGTTATGTTTTGATTTAGGTTTAGAGTTAGGTTTAGGGTTAGGATTATATTTATCGTTATGTTTAGTGTTAGAGTTATGGTTACAGTTATGATTATGGTTATTGTCTAGGGTTAGGGTTACAGTTTGGTTTAGGCTTACAATCAGGGTCAGGGTTAGCATTAGAGTTAGGGTTATGGTTAGGGTTAGATTTAGGGTTACGGTTAAGGTTAGTTTTAGGGTTATATTTAGGGTTATATTTTGGGTTACGGTAACAGAGTTAGGGTTAGGGTTAGTATTAAGGTTACTGATATGGTTATGCTAGGGTTATGTTTAGGGTGAGAGTTAGTGTTAGGTTTGGGATTAGCATTACATTTAACATGACGATTAGTTATGGTTAGGCTTGCCATTATGTTTACATTTAGGATTAGGGTTAGTGTTACGGTTAGGTTTACTGTTAGGTTTAGGGTTATGTTTAGTGTTATGGTTAGGATTATGTTTAGTTTCAAGTTTAGAGTTAAGGTTAGGGGTACAGTTAGTTTTAGTGTTAAATTTACTGTTAAGTTTAGGATTATAATTAGGGTGAGGGTTATGATTAAGGGAAGGGTTAGATTTACAGTTACAGTTAGGGTTAAGGTTAGGTTTAGAGATAGATTAGGATTATGTTTAGAGTTAGAGTTAATGTTATGGTTACCATTAGGGTCAGGTTTATCGTTAGGTTTTCAGTTAGGATTAGATTTAGGGTTAGAGTTATGGTTAGGGTTATGTTTAGTGTTTGTGTTAGGGAAAGGTTAAGGTTAGGGTTAGGGTTAACCATAAGGTTATCGTTAGTTTTAGTATTAGGGTTAGGGTTACCTTTATAGTTAATGTTATGGGCATGTTTACGGTTAGGGTTAGGGATGCGGTTACAGTTACAGTTACGGTTGAGGTTAGGTTTACAGTAAGTGTTAGGTTTAGGGTTAGGATTAATGACAGGTTTAGGGTTAGTGTTAGGGTTACAGTTAAGTTTAGGTTTAGGGCTAGGGTTAGGGTTACATTTAGGGTTAGGTTTCTGGTAAGGGTTAGTGTTATTGTTAAGGTCAGGCATAGGGTTAGGTTTAGGGTTGCAGTTAGGGTAATGATTAGCATTATGGTTAGGGTTACTGTTAGGGTTATGGTTAGGATTAGGGTTATGGTTTGAATTATGGTTAGGGTTAGGGTTAGGTTTAGTGTTAGGGTTAGTGTTAGGGATCTTGTTAGAGTTATAGGTGGGGTTACATTTAGGTTTAGGGTTAGAGATGTGGTTATGGTTAGGCTTAGGGTTGTGGTTAGCGTTATAGTAAGTGTTAGGTTTATTTTTTTTAAATTTTATTTATTTATGAGAGAGAGAGAGAGAGAGAGAGAGAGAGAGAGAGAGAGAGA
>NW_004525022.1:406467-414112 GCF_000260255.1 Octodon degus
GGCATGTGGTGCTGGGGGATTGAACCACGGTCCCTGATGCTTTTGCTAAGCTTGTTCTAAGTAGGTGCTTTAGACCACTGAGCCATCTCTCCAGCCCCCACTGAGCCATCTCTCCAGCCCAAGTGTTAGGTTTAGATTTAGAATTAGCGATAGGTTTAGGGTTAATGTTAGGGTTAGGGTTAGGGTTAAAGTTAAAAGTTGTGTTACAGTTATAGTTAGGGTTTTGGTTATGGATAAGGTTAGGGTTATGTTTATATTTATGTTTAAAGTTAGGTTTAGCTTTAGGGTTAGAGTTAATTTTAGGGTTATTGTTAGGGTTAAGGGTAGAGGCTATGGTTATGGTCAGGGTTTCAGTTAGTGTTAGAGTTAGGTTTAGTGTTAGGGTTACTGTTAGGCTTAGAGTTACTGTTAGCATTAGGATTGCAGTTAATGATAAGTCTAAGATTAGGATTACCATGAGGGATAGGGTTAGGTTTAGGGTTAAGGTTGCAGTTAGTGTTAGAGGTAGGCTTAGTGTTAGGGTTATGGTTCAGTTGAGGTTTGGATTAGGGTTAAGTTTATGGTTAAGGTTATGGCTATGATTTGGGTTAAGTTTATGGTTAGGTTTAGGTTTAGGGTTAGGGTTATGGTATTAGTTTTAGGGTTACAGTTACATTTATGGTTAGTGTTAAGTTTAGTATTATGGTTACTGTTATGTTATGGTTAGGGTTAGGTTTAGGTTTAGGGTTACCATCAGGGTTACAGTTAGCTTAAGAATTATGGTTCAGTTTACAGTTAGGATAAGGGTTAGAGCTAACGTTAGGGTTAGTGTTAAGGTTGTAGTTCATTAGGGTTTGGGAATGGTTAGGATTAGGGTTAGGGTTAGGGTTACGGTTACGGTTAGAGTAGGGTTATTGTTAGGGTTACAGTAAGGGGTAGAGTAAGGTTAAGTATAGGGTTAGGGTTACAGTTAGGCTTAGGTTTAGGGTTTAGGATTAGGTGTATGTTTATGGTAGGTTTTCTGGTTAGGATTAGATTTAGGGTTAAGGTTAGGGTTACAGTTAGGTTTAAGAGTACAGTTAGGGTAATTGTTAGAGTTACAGTTAGGGTTACAATTATGACTAGCATTACAGTTAGGGTTAGGTTTAGAGTTACCATTTGGATGTAGGTTAGGGTTAAGGTTAAGTTTAGGGTGAGGGATAAGGTTAGGTTTAGCTTTCCAGTTAGAGTTACGGATAGGGTTAAGGTTAGTGATAGTGTTAGGGTTATGTTTAGGGTTAGGCCTAGCATTAGGGTTAGAGTTTCGTTTAGGGTTATTGTTAGGTTTAGGTTTAATGTTAGATTGAGGGTTCTGGTTAGGATTATGATCAGGATTTATATTAGGTTTACAATTAGGTTTACAGTTACGGTTAGAATTAGAGTTAAGATTAGGTTTAGGTTTTTGTTTACCAGTAGTAGTAAGGTTAGCGTTAGGGTTACGGTTATGGATAGAGTTAGGTTGATGTTTATGTTTACGTTTAAAGTTAGGTTTAGGGTTAGGATTATGGTTAGGGCTACTGTTAAGGTTATGGTTAGTGTTAGGTTTACTTTTAGCATTACAATTACAGTTACTTTTAGGGTTACATGTACTTTTACATTTAGAGTTAGGGTTAGGGTTAGCATTATTTTTGCTGATAGGTCAATGGTTAGGCTTAGGGTTAGTGTTAGGTTTTGGGTTAGGATTATGTTTAGCATTACGATTAGAGATACAGTTAGTTTTATGTTTATGTTTATGGTTAGGGTTAGGGCTAGGGTTATATTTAGGGTTAGAGTTACTTTTAGGGTTATATTTAGAGTTACAGTTAGGCTTAGTATTAAGGTTAGTGCTAGGGTTAATGTTAGAGATAGAGTTATGGTTACAGTACAAGTTATGGGTAGGTTTAGGAATAGTGTGTTACTGTTAAGGTTAAGTTTAGGGTTACAATTATTGTTACAGTTATTGTTAGGATTAGAGTTAAAGATAAGATTAGCATTACTATTAGAGTTAGACTTAGATTTAGGTTTAGGATTAGAGTTATGTTCACAGTTAGGGTTCCGGTTAGGGATAGTGCCAGGTTTAGGGTTAGGGTTAGCATTCAAGTTTTGATTAGGTTTAAGTTTAATGTTATATTTAGCATTGGAGTTAGCTTTAGAGTTAAGTTTAGGGTTAGGATTATAGTTACAGTTAAATTTATAGTTAGCGTTAGGGTTAGGTTAGTGCTACTATTAGTGTTAGGGTTAAGGTTACTGTTAGAGTTAGGCTTTATTTAGATTTAGGGTTACGTTTAGAGTTACCATTACCATTTAGGCTAGCTTTAGGGTTCATGTGAGGGTTACAGTTAAGGTTAGGGTTATGGTTAGGGATGGGGCAGGGTTACATTTAGAGTTAGGGTTAGGATTAGGGTTACAGTTAGGGTTAAGGATAGGGTCAGTGTACTTAGGGTTCGGGTACTTAGGGTTAGGGTTAGGGTTAAGGATAGGGTCACTGGTACAGTTATGGTTAGGAATACTGTTATGGTTACCGTTAGGCTTAGAGTAAGGTTACAGTTAGGGTTATTGTTAGGGTTTGAAGTTAGAGGTATAATTTAGATTAGGGTTAGGGTTAGAGTTAAGATTAGGGTTGGGGTCAGGTTTAGGGTTATGGTTATATTTAAGGTTAGGCTTACAGTAATGGTTAGAGTTAGGATTAAGAATATGTTTAAGGTTACGATTACTGTTAGGGTTAGGGTTAGGTTTCCGGTTAGATTTAGAGTTAGAGGTTGGGTTAGGGTTATGGTTACAGTTATGGTTAGGGTTAAGTTTATGGTAAGGTTTAAGGTTAGTTTTATGGTTAGAGTTACAGTTATGGTTAGGATTAGGTTTAGGGTAAGGTTTACAGATAGTGTTAAGGTTAGAGTTACAGTTACAGTTAGGCTTATGGTTAGAGTTAGGGTTAGGGTTAGTGATAGGGTTAGGTTTAGGTTTATGGGTAGTGTTAGCATTAGGGTTCCTGTTTCATTTAGGGTTAGGGTTATGATTAGTTTTCAATTTACAGTTGCAGTTATTCTTAAGCTTATGATTATGGTTAGTTTTTGGTCAAAGTTAGGGTTAGGGTTAAGTTTAGACTTAAGATTATGGTTATGGTTCTGGTTACAGTTAGGGTTATGTTTAGGTTTAGGGTTAGTTTTACAGTTAGGTTTAGGGTTAGCATTAGGTTTAGAGTTTCATTTAGGGTTACAGATAGAGTTAGGCATAAGTTTAGCATTAGGGTTACATTTAGTGAGGGTTATGGTTAGGGTTAGGTTTAGGGTTATGGTTAGTGTTAGGATTATGGTTATGGTTATCGTAAAGTTTAGGGTTACAATTACAGTTAGAGTTAAGATTATGGTTACATTTAGGGTTAGGGTTGTGTTTAGGGGTAATGTTATGGTTACAGTTATGCTTAAATTTGGGTTAGAGTTAGTGTTAAGGTTAGGATTAAGGTTTATAGTTGGGATTAAGTTCTGATGACACTTAGAGTTAGATTTAGTGTTAGGGTAAGGGTTAGGGTTAAGGTCAGCTTTAGGGTTAAGGTTAGAGGTATTTTTAGAATTAGGGTTAGAGTTAGGATTACCATTAGGGATACAATTATGGTTACTCTTAGGTTTAGGGTGAGTGTTATGCTTAAAGTTATGACTAGGGTTGCGATTAGGGTTATGGTTACAGTTAGGCTTACATTTTGTGTCAGGGTTAGGGCTACAGTTATGGTTATGGTTAGGGTATGGTTAAGTTCATGGTTACATTTAGGTTTAGGGTTAGGTTTATAGTTTTGATTAGGATTACTGTTAGGGTTACTGGTAGGGTTATGGTTATGGTTAAGTTTAGGTTTAAGGTTAGTGCTATGGGTAGTGTTAGGTTTAGGGTTAGGGATATGATTAGTGTTATGGTCAGGGGTAGGTTTAGAGCTATTGTTAGTGTTATGGTTACAGTTAAGTTTATTGTTACATTTAAGTTTATGTTTATGGTTACAGTTAGGTTTAGGGTTATATTCATGGTTATGGTTAGTGTTGGGGTTAGAGTAAGCATTATGGTTACTGTTAAAGTTAGGTTTACTATTATGGTTCAGGTTATGGTTACTGTTAAGATTAGGGCCATTGTGTTACACTTAAGGTTATGGTTAGTTTTTTCATTAGGGTAAAGGTTAGGGTAAAATCCAGTGTTAGTGTTACATTTAGGGTAAGCGTTAGGGTTATGGTTAGTTTTAGCTTGAGGTTTAGGGTTACTATTACTTTACGGTTAGGGATAGGATTAGACTTAGGGTTAGGTTTATGTTTGTAATTAGGGTCACAGTTAGGTTTAGGGTTAGGTTTTGGTTAGGGTTATGGTTATGCTTAGGGTTATGGTTAGAGTTACTGTTATGTTTAAGGTTAGGGTTACAGTTAGGGTTAGGGTTACTGTTATGGTTTGGGTTAGGGTTATAGTTAGTGTTAGGGTTATGGTAACGTTTCCGGTTATGCTTAGGGTTACGCTTAGGTTTTGGCTAGGTTTATGGTTATGGTTAGGGTTAGTGTTAGGGTTAGGTTTATGGTTACAGTTACAATTAGAGTTACGGTTAATGTTAGGGTTATGGTTAGGGTTAGAGTTATAGTTATATTTTGGGTTAGGTTTACGGTTACAGTTAAGTTTATTGTTTGGGTAGGGTTAAGGTTACAGTTAATTTTAGTATTATGTTTAGGTTTAGTGTAACAGTTACATTTAGTGCTAGGGTTAGCATAAGGGTTAGGGTTAGGGATAGGTTTAGAGATATGGTTAGGTTTATTTTTACTGTTACAGTTATGGTTACAAGTAGGTTGATTGTTATGTCTAGTATTGCTGTTACGGTTAGTGTTCATATTAAGGTTATGGTTATGGCTATGGTTAGTGTTAGGATTAAGTATAAGGTTACAGTTAGGGTTATGGTTAGGTTTAGAGTTAGAGTTAGCATTATGGTTACAGTTAGGTTTACAGGTAGGGTTAGGGCTATGGTCAGGGTTATGGCTAAGGTTAGTGTTAGGATTTTGGTTAGGGTAAGGGATAAGGTTATGTTTACTCGGGCTTAGGGTTAAGGTTAGATTTAGCATTACAGTTAGTTTTTGTTTATGTTTAGGGTTCCAGTCAGTGTTTATGTTAGTGTTATGTTTAGAGTTAGCTTCAGGTTTAAGTTCAGGGTTACATGTAGAGTTACGGTGAGGTTTACTGTCAGTGTTAGGGTTATAGTTAGGGTTAGGATTAGATTTCCTCTTAGGGTTTGGGTTATGGTTAGTGTTAGATTTACCTTTATGGTTACATTTAGGGTTAAGGTTAAGGTTACATTTAGGGTTACATTTAGTTTTAAGATTATGGTTAGCGTTAGATTCATGGTTATAGTTAGGGTTAGGTTTACAGTTTGGGCTAAGGTTAAGGTTGGGGTTAGGGCTGGGTTAGGGATAGGATTAGAGTTACCCTCAGGGTTAGGGTTATGTATAGGTTTAGGTTTTGGTTTAGGGTTCCATTCAGGATTAGTGTTAGGGTCGGGGTTAAGGTTAGGTATATGGTTAGGATTCTGCTTAGAGTTACGGTTAGGATTAGGCTTAGCTTTACGTTTAGGACTATATGGTTAGGGTTTAGGGCTACGTTTAAGGTTAGTGCTATGTTTACACTTATGATTATGATTAGGGTTATTGTTACAGTTACAATTCAGGTAAGGGTTAGGGTAAGAGTTACATAGGCCTATAAATAAAAAATTCTAAAGGAAGACAAGGCTACTGCTGTTCTTGCTACATAAAAGTGGATTGTTTCACTGAATTTTTATGAAGTGAGAAAAAATCATCACAAAAACAAAAATAAAGGCTGACATAAAGGATTTCAGAAAACAGTTGTAATTCATGGAATTTTATGTGGGTCACATGAACATCATAATATGATAATAGAACATCAAATCATCAAGCAATTTGAATTAAATTGAACATATATATCTTTTTACATGTTGATATTTAATGTTTTTACATTTCGGTTTAAGCTACATAGAGTACATTATAGTATATGTTTAATTTTGCAGTGAGCTAGTAAGTTGAGTTTGTAGGGCAGCTTTGTATCCAGTATCTTTAGGATTGTTTTAAAAATATGTTTATTATGTTAGTTAATTTAAAAAAATCTTCTGGATCCAGGAACATTACTAGATTGTGTCATAAAAACGTGAATTGCAGCACCTAACAGGACTTCTGGTTCAAAATTCACCAAGAAAACGCAATAATTCATGGATCTCCACCATGTCAGTCTCCTCAGAAAAGTATACCTGAAGAATCGGCCTCCCAGTTCTTTAAATGGAAAAATGGCAGAGGATTATTTTTGACTACCTCAAAATACATTCACAGCACATCTGGTTTGGCTGGAGTGTCTCCAAATCAAACAACAGCATCCTGAGCCTGACTTCTTTGTTTAAGCACGCATTTAAACAATTGAGCTAATGGGCAGGCCCCCTTTAGAAACACACTTTCTCATCCATTTCTTTTTAAGGGCCACAAAGAGAGACACCTGTGTAAGGTCTGACTTGTCCATTTACATCTGATTGCTTACAAAAATATAATTTGTTTTTCTAAGTAAAAAGTTAATGGGGAAAGTCTAAAAAGGTTCTAGGCACTTTGGGAAGTTGAGCCCTTCAAAGCCTGTGCTGATATACAGCCTAAGGGATGAACAGCCAAAGAGCTGAGTATCTGAATGGCCGAGAAATCTTCCATTGTATGATTTATGTTTCTAAGTGTGAATTCTTTATGCACAATGTCCAGAAGGGTTCTTGGCACTTTGGGAAAATGGACCCTCTTTCGTCTTTTCCCCATACAGCACTGTCAATGCTTAATGGATCAAAATCCAACATGAAAATAGAATGATTCATGGATCACCACCATGCCAGTCTCCTCAGAAAAAGTATAGTTTAGGAATCGGCCTCTCAGTTATTTATATGGAAAACTTACCAAAAAATTTTTTTTGGCTCCAATTGTATTCAGGGCAGGTCTTGTTTGGGGAGAGTGTCTGAGGATTGAAACAAAGCATCCTGAGACTGACTGTTTTGCTAAAGCAGAAACTTAAAAACTTCAGCTAAAGGGCAGGCCCACATTAGAAAACCACTACTCATCCCTTTATTTGAAAGGGGCACAATGAGAGACAACTGTGTAAGCCCAGGCTTGTCCATGTATATCTGATTCCATCCACCATAACATTTGTGTTTCTAAGTGTGAATTCTTATTTATTTTTTTTCAAAGTTTTTTGATGAACAGATAGCAATGAGACAGTTTCAAATCAAATCGGAAGTACAGTGTCAACAAATAATACACTGCAAATATTCTTCTTAGTGGTTAATTGCTGTACAAGATGCGGACTTGTGATCCTATTTACAAACACCATTAGAAAAAATCATTCTATTCATTAAGAGAATGCAATTATATATCTATCCCAACGACTTTGAATACACAGATACAAAATGGACAATCATAGGTATACCCCACATTTTCTAAGTTCCGTTATTGAATATTATAGGTGTGTAAACTCAGAAAAATATTCTAAAAGAGTCCAGTAGTCCATAATAGCATTGGGTCTTCTGTTTAACTGGCAATGTCAGAAATTATTGACCTGAGTCCCCCACAGCTCAACATAACAGCATGGCTTTATTTCCTAT
>NW_004525022.1:416536-417473 GCF_000260255.1 Octodon degus
TCATTCCTTTATTGGTAAGGGCCACAATGAGAAAAACCTGTGTAAAGCCTGACTTGTCCATGTATATCTGATTCCATCCACTGTATGATTTGTCTTTCTAAGTGTAAATTCTTAATGGAGAAAGTCCAGACAGGTTTTAGACGCTTTGTGAAGATTTTCTTTGGGAAGCCTTTTCCCTTAGACAACCCCCAACAGGACTTCCAGTTCAAAATTCCACAGGAAAGCACAGTAATTCAGGGATCACCGCCCGTCTCCTCAGAAAAAGTATACCTGAAGAATGGGCCTCTCAGTTCTTTATATGGAAAATTGGCAGAAGGATTTCTTTTTGTTTTTGTTGGCTCTGAATGCATTCATGGCAGCTGTGTTTTTGCGTGTCTGAGGATCAAATCACAGCATCCTGAGGCTGATGGCTTTGTTTAAGCAGGTACTTAAACAATTTAATTAATGGGCAGGCCCTAAATAGTAACACATTTTCTCATCCTTTTTTTGGTAAAAGCCACAATGAGGCACACTTCTGCAAGGCCTGACTTGTCCATGTACATGTCAGTACTTTTACCTAATGATTTATGCTTTCAAGTGTGAATTATTAATGGAGAAAGTCCAGACAGGTTCTAGGCACTTTGGGAAAATGAGCCCTCCTAAACATATTGCACTTTACAGCCAAAAACAAGACCCCTGGTTCAATATTCAACAGGAAAATGCAGTAATTCATGGATCACCACTATGCCAGTCTTCTCAGGAAAAATACATCTGTTGAACTGGCCTTTCAGTTCTTTATACGGAAAAATGGCAGACAGATTATTATTCTTTTTTTTTATTTTTTGGCTACAAATGCATTCACAGCAGGTCTGGTTTGGCTACAGTGTCTGGGGACTGAAACACAGCATCCTGAGGCTGACTGCCTTGTTTAAGCAGGCACTTAAACAATTGAGCCAAT
>NW_004525023.1:0-2702 GCF_000260255.1 Octodon degus
TATTGACTCCGTCTTTTTCATTGATGTCTATTAGTCTCACATTATTCATTTTTGCATTATCTTGAATGTGTTGAATTACTTTTTCCTGCATCTTACCTTTTCATTAGCTATGAGAGCATCTTCAAGATCTGAAACTCTATTTTCACTTTCACTCAAACAGTTTTGCAGGCTTGTCATTGAGATTTTAACTTCCTGTATATCTCTTCAACTCTGCTTCATGCAGTCTATTTCTTTCCTGTATTGCTCATTCAAGGAATCCATTGCTTTTCTAATCTCCCCAATTTTCTTATCAGGGTCTTCTTGAGATGTAGTTGTTAATTCAGAGTTTATTTCTGATCTGATTTCCTCTATATGTTTCTGCATGTGATTCTTTATTTAAGATGCTCTTAAATAAGAAATTTCTTTTTTCATATCAGAGATTAATTCTGATCTTGATTACTCTATACCTTTCTGCTGTTGTTTCTTTACTTCAGACACTATTAATTCATAGGTTTCTTTTTTATTTCAGAGAATAATTATGGTTTGAGTTCTTCTATACCTTCCTGCTGTTGTTTATTTCCTTCAGACGCTATTAATTCAGACATTTCAGCTGTGCTAGTGTCCTCTGCACTTGTTTTGGTTGAGCTCAGGACCTGAAATTGCATTTTGCTCTTTGTCTTTATCATTTTGCGTAGCACTGTGCACTGCCCTTTGGTGTAGACATTGTTGTAGAACTTTAGCTTCTACTAAAATTCAGCTACTGATATACCAAGTTCTAGTTCATCCAGTTTTGCCTGGCTTGGTCTGGCTACTGTGTTCAGCTCCTTCCTGCTGCATCTCTTGGAGTTGAGTCTACTGTGCTCCTCTGGCAAGGTCTTCTGCTTCTGGATTAGCTTTGTGGTTTTGACACTAGTCTCATTGCATGATGTTCAGCTGTAGAGTTTCACCCCAGGCATGTATGCCAGGCCATTAGTGGGTCTGGAAGTGTATGGGGTGCAGGAGAGTGCAGAAACTCTCCCACACATTCACTGGTCCTGGGCTTTGGTGGGTCTGAGTGCTCCCAAGAGTGTGGTGGATGTTCTCACTTACAGGGCAGGGTTGGGTTGGCTCTGAATGGGCGGGGGAGGTCTGAAGAATGTGGGGAAAAGTCTCTCTCTTGTGGTGGGCCTGGGCTTGGTCCAGAGAGCACAGGGCAATGCAAAAACTCTCCTACACAGTGGCAGGTCCTGTGATTGTGCGGATCTCTGGCGGTGGTGCAAGTTCTCACTCACAGCCTGGTCTTGGCCTAGCTTTGGATGGTTGGGGGAGGTCCAGAGAACTCAGCGAAAGGACTCTCTCATGCAGCAGGCCTAGGCTTGGTATGGAGGGCACAGTGCAGCACAGAAACTCTCCTACACACTCGCCTGGGGTTGGGCACATCTCAGGTTTTAACACTTGAGAAGTATTACCTCTAAAGATGTGGGCATGATGCCTTATGCAGATTTTTTTTTTGTTAACCATATGCTTCAATTGTTGGGGAAAAAGAAATACAGTAAATGTTCTTTCTTATGATCCTTGAGATTACCTACTGAGGCTTAAGGAAAATAAAACTAAAAATCCATGATTTTTGGTGAGAGATATAGAACTGCTATTTGTTGGGATCATTTAGAGGTCTTTTACTGCTGAGAAATAGTAAGGTCACCAATGAGTCACCATCTCTAAGACTAAAAAAAAACAGAGTCCTTGTACGGGTAAAACAAGATCAGAGATACTAGGATATACCAATCTGAATGCCAAGTTTGAGTCAGCAGATACTGGATCTTAATTACCAGAAGTGATAGGAGGAGAGTGAAAACGTACAGACAGACATTTTCTTTTTAAAATTAAAGAATATTTGTGTATGTTTTCAGTTGACACGGTTTACAGTTGTCTCATGTTGTGGTTATGTAGATACACCTTTAGCCAGACTCATCAAGAAAGAGAGATAAGATTCACATCAATACAATGAGAAAGGAAGTTGGTGAAATCATAGAAACACTGTCGAAATGGAGAGAATTTTCTGAGAAGCATATTGAATAAGATAGGTCTAAAACCAAGGGTGCAGCAAGACATTAAAAAAATTCTTGAGAAACAGAAACAAGCACAGTAAAATAAGCAAAGCACAATGTAACACTTGAATAATTTTTTCTGCTGTCAAGATATTAAGATAGGCAAAGAAACAACAAAACCCAACCCCTTTTCTTCTTCTATAGTAGATTAATTCAATGCCTCCAACACTTTTTCACTCTGTCAGGCAACAGAAGAAAAAGCACACCTACTTTCACTCTTAAAAACTATATATTTCTGTTTCTAATATCCTACCCATTATATCATCTATTAAATACAAAGATGTAAATAAAGAAAAAAACCTGAAAATCTCATTAACGAGAGATAAAGGAATCAATAAGACTAATTAGTTGTTAGCACTAAAAAACTAAGAGAGACAAGTTAGGAGTTAGTACTAACAGGCTGAGAAACTATTGTTTGTTTACTTTTGTTTCATTTTTTTCCCATAATTTTATTGAGAAACAAATAGCAATGAGACAGTTCCAAATCAAACTGGCAGGACAGTGTCAATAATCAACACATTGCACACATTCTTCCCAATGGTCAATTGCTGTACAAGATGCGGACATGACATCCGATTTACAAACACCATTAGAACTACTCCCTCTATTCATTAAGAGAACGTAACTATGTATCTA
>NW_004525023.1:3141-4085 GCF_000260255.1 Octodon degus
TAACACACTTTAATCATCACCATCTAGTTATTGCCCTGAGTGTCTCCCTTCCTGTGACTATTCTCTTCTTGTCTAATAATTTCGTTATTTATCTTTAAAACTCCTTTTAAATTTCTCAAATGAGAATTAATGTGATATTTGATGTTCTGAGTCTTGCTTATTTTACTTAACATACTCATCTCCAGTCTTACCATGTTCCAGAAAATGACATTTCATTTTGAATGAAAAATATTCTACATTCATAATGGCAGAGTTTTTTAATTGATCTCTTGATGGATTGCTTCTATAGTGTAGTTGTTATGAATTGTGTTGCAATAAACATCACTATACTATGTTGATTTTATTTATTTTAATAATATACATATACTGGTATAGCTGGATCAAATGGGAAGTCTACTTTTGGCTTTTGGAGAACCTCCATAGTGATTTCATTAATACATGCAATAATTTACATTCTCATCAACAAAGTAGAGTGGTTCGTTTTTCCTTACATTTTTCCTAGTATTTATCTTGTATTTTTATTCTTTTAAAAATGAAATATTTCTCATACAAACTAAGTGAAGTACTAAGTATATAGTACAGATAAAGTTATGAAAATTAAACTTCCTTTTTGGGAGTTACTACCGTGATTCATAGATTTGTTGGGGAATTTATATCACATTTTACACTTGCAACTCTATAAAACCGTGGCTAAGCTAGTATAGAAATTTTGTATTTTGGTAGAAATATTGGTATGTGGAAGGCTGGTGTAAAAAATGAAACAGAAGTGAGGGAAATATGTTTTACTTTACATACAAAACTGAAAGCCCAAAAATATGGTATGATGAAGTAGCTATGGAAGAGATGTTGAATTATTTTTTGAGCAACAGTAATTATAGATGTTAATACAAGAAGTTATGAAATGAAATGATTTAAATATACTTTCATTCTTAGCAATGAAATAT
>NW_004525023.1:19781-20322 GCF_000260255.1 Octodon degus
GTTACGGGTGGGCTTGGGTTCTGAGGTTGCATTTTGTTCCTTCTCGTCATTTTGTGTAGCACTGTCTTCTGCCCTTTCTTGTAGATTTTTGCTGTAGTTATACCCTTCACACGTACTGAAGTTCAGGTTGAGCTCTACAGATTTTGGAATTATCCAGCTGCGTCTGGCTTAGGTGTGGGTTCTCTTTTCACTTTATTGTTAATCTGTTTTGACGTGCAAAATCTTCTCAAAGTGTTGGTCCCTGTTGTCAATTCTTTGAAGTGTTAACCATGCCGTTTGATTTTTGTTCATGAACGCTTTGCTTACCCCTACGTCTTCAAGAGTTCCTCTTGCTCTCTCTTCCAGGTGATTTACTGTTTCTGTTTTAATGTTCAGGTTTTTAATCCATTTTGATATTAGCTTAATGCATGATGATAGTGCTCGGTCAACTTTCAGTTTTCAGCAAATAGAGAGCCAGTTTTTCCAGCACTATTGTTAAAGAGGCTATCATTCTTCCAGTAAGCTATGTTGATCCCTTTGTCAAAGATCAGGTGTCTGAGTG
>NW_004525023.1:21992-23178 GCF_000260255.1 Octodon degus
TTCAAAGTATATATTGATAATATTCTGCATTTCTCACTGGGTCTTTGGTGATTACACCTTTTTCATTCCTTATAGCTTGTATTTGAATTTTTTCTGTCCTCTTTTTGATGAGGTTAGCCAAGGACTTATCAATTTTATTTAATCTTTCAAAGAACCACCTTTTTGTTTCATTAATTCTTTGAATTGTTTTCTTCTTCACAATTGAATTATTTCTGTTCTAATCTTTAAAATTTCTTCCCGTTTTTTGACTCTGGGTTTGGTTTGCTCTTCCTTTTCTAGATGTCGGAGGTGACTCATTATTGTGTTTATTTGTTCCTGTTTTGCTTTTCTAATGTGTGAGTTTACCAGCTGTGAATTGTCTTCCGAGAACTGCTTTCATCGTATCCCATAAATTCTGATAAGTTGTTGTTGAATTTTAATTGAATTGTAGATATTGTTGAATATGTGCAGGTGAAAAGAATGTGTATTCAGCTGTGGTTGGGTGGAACACTCTGTATATGTCCACCAAGTACATTTGTTCCAAACTCTGGTTCAGTTCTGCCACTTCTTTGTTATTTTTTTGTCTGGTTGACATATCTTTTTTGACATAAGGTGTTTTTAAGGTCTCCTGTTAAGATTTTGATATTGGATATTAGATTTTTCATGTCCATTAAGATTTGCCTTATATAGTTGGGTGCTCCCGTTTTTGGTGCATTGATATGTATGAGTGTTACCTCTTCCTCTTGAAATTTTCCCCTAACCAGTGTATAGTGGCCTTCTTTATTTCATTTGATCATTCTTGGTTTGAAGTTTAGACTCTGAGAAAAGGATGGCTACCCCCGCTTTTTTCTGGGGCATGTAGTATTGTGTTCCATCCTTTGACTTTCAGTCTATGAATTCTTTATGTGTTAACTGTGTTTCTTGTATACAACATATTGTTGGATTTTGTTTCCTAATCAACTGAGCCATTCTGTTTCTCTTAACTGGTGAAATGAGTCTATTTACATTGATGGGTATAATTGAGATGTGTTTATTTATGATTGACGTATTATTTGCCTGCTGTTGTTTATTCCTTTTTGTTCTGTATTTAATTGTTTGCACTATATAGTGGGTTCCTTCTGTTTTCATTCATGTAGTTCTGATCATTTTGGTCCCTCTCTAGAACATCTTTCATTAGTCTGTGTAGGGTTGGCTTTGTCATCATGCA
>NW_004525023.1:24408-44267 GCF_000260255.1 Octodon degus
CAAAGTACTTCAAGTCTTGCAAGAAAACAAATTCCAACCCAGACTGATACCCTGCAAAACTCTTTTTCAAGTTTAATGGAGAAGTGAAATACTTCCATGACAAAGAACCACTAAAGAATTTCATGACCACAAAGCAAACTCTACACACATTACTAAAAGATATCCTAGAGGCAGATCAAAATGACCAGAACTCCATGAATTAGAATAGTAAGAACACACTAAATAGGACAAACAATTAACTGCAGGAGAAAAAGGAGTATGCAGCAACAGTCTTTCAATTATTCCTTTGTATACAGCAACAAATTATTTCAGTCAGCATACTCTACAATTGGACTTCTTCTGTGTCCTATGGGTCATTATTCTGTCCATGTCCACCAGATGGATATCAAGCCAATAGCAGTAGCTTAGTTCCACAAGTGACATCTGGCCATCAGTAAGTTTCATGGACACTGTCCACATCCACCACTTACTAGTACTTTGTGGAATAGCCTACCCCCAAAATGTTAGAAGTGCTGGTCATATCTTTCCCATTCCAGTTTTTTTGTTATGTTTTATTCTTAGTAATTCTTCACTATCGTGAAAACTTTTTCTAAGTTGATATTTTTGTATAAATTAACCTAATCAAATACTGTGTGAGTAGTCTGAATTGATCACAGATTCGTATATATGATACACTACATTCTGTTGTCTTAGTTGGACTCCATTTAATTTTAATTTTTGTATTTTATGCTGAAATATAATCTTTGAATAATATTTCTAACATTAATTAATTCAAAAATTAACATGGATTCATTTTTGAATTAATTAATATTTTCTGATTTTCTGATTATTATTTAATTTTAATTTTTGTCTTATGATTTGTAGTGTTTCTTTGACTTACAATCTACTTATAAGCCACGGTATTATATTTTCTCCTACTATTAGAAACTTTAAAAAGTGTATTTCCATTTTCCATTGACTTTATATTAGGTCTTGTCTTTTACACACACACACACACACACACGAAAAAATATGCATATACCTGACATAAGATTGATACTGTTTTGTGGAAATCTTCAATGATCTTTTAAATGGGTCTGTCTTATATATTTTACATAGTCCTGTCTAACTACCATTTTGAGAGCTCTGTATTCTTTATTGAAGACCATACAGCAACTCCTCTTGCCTTCTGGATTATGGCCTTTGTTATTTTCTATATGCTACATCTGGAGGCAATAGAATATTTTGAGATTGCATCACTGGAATATATCTTAGTTTTATTTCTCAAAGATATGTTTGCTAAGTACAAAATTCAATGAGAACAGATTTTTATTTTTCAGTCCTTTGAATAAATAAGTCTAGTTTCTTACCAACTTGCTTTTTTTTCTAATGTGGAATAAGATGATATTTAATTTTGTTCTTCCATAGGTAATATTTTTTCTATGTATATGCTTTAATGATTTTTTATTTACAATTTGTTTTGGACAATTTCAGTTGTGTGTATCTTGGTATGATTTTATTCATATTTCTTTTGCCAAAGGTTCATTTATTTCTTGGAAATGTGTTGCTACAATTTTAACTAAATTCAGAAATTTTAAATCTTTAAATATTTATTGTCTACTCCCTTTTAATTTGAGAATTCTAATTATATGAATATATATTTCTTGATTTTGGTACAGAGAGAACTAATATATGACTGATCTGTAAACTCTTAATTCTTCATGTTTATTTTAGACAATTTTTATTGTTATATTCAAGTTTGTAGATAAATTTTTTACAATGTGAAATCTATTATTAATCTCATGGAATGCATTAATTCCAGAAATACTTTTTCTAAAATTCATTCTGTCTACATCGTATGTCTTTCACATTTCTATATTTGTCTACAATGTTTAATTTACTATATAATTATTATTGATTTTCAATAAAGTTAATGAGCAAATAAAATAAAATTAAATTAAATTTATTGACACAATTTAGAAATACATATTGATCATATTCAAAGGGAAATTATACCTATGTATGGTATACCTTTCTTCTTTTTTTTCCAATCCCCTCCTCTCCCTACAATTCTTTTCTGTATTTATAATTTATCTTTTGTCTTTTTTACTTTCTGTTCTCCCCTCTATCATTCCCTTTTTTTTTAACCATTTCTTCCTATTGCACTTTTTTGTTAAACACTTTGTTCCTTAATTACACTTAGGGTTTCTCACACCAGAGAAACAATGTGATATTTCCATATATGACTGATTTACTTTACTTATGAGTGTGGTCTCAAGGGGCATCAATTTTTTTAGAAATGTCACAAGTTTATTTTTCTTTATGGCTAAGTAGTACCCCATTGTATCAAAGCAAATTCACATCTTTTTTAGCCATTCCTCAGTTGATGGGTATTTGTGCTGTTTCCAAGATTTATCTATTGCAAACTGTGCTCATATAAACATGGGTGAACGTATAACATTGTGATGAGATGTTTTTATTTCTTTTTAAAATTTTTATTATTTTTTAATTAATTTTATTGAGAAACTAATAGCAATGAGACAGCTTTAAAACTGATTAGTAGGACAGTTTCAATAATTAATACATTGCATATTGTTATCCATTGTACAATATGCAGACATGATATCCTGTCCAAACACTATTAGTACAAATCTTTCTTCTCATTAAATTAAGAGAAAGTAGCTGTATATCTATCTTAACTATGTTAAAAGATCTACAAATTGCTGTACAAGGTTTCAGGGTATATCCTCAGAGGATTTGACTGACCTTGGAAGATACAAAAGTTATATTTCTTGTTATATAGGTCTTACTTTACCTTGGTCTTAACCATCCAGCAGAAAAGTGTAACAACAAGGTATAAAAAGTAAAGCCATATTGATATGCTGTTCTGTAAAAGGCTCAAATCAACAACTTCTGACATTGCCAGTCATGCTGACCTACTACTATTGTGGACTAGTGGATGATATTGGATTATTTTGCTGAATTCATGCACATACAATATTTAAATGGCAATGGAATACCTATCTCTGACAAAATTAAACAAACAAAAAAAGGGTACAAATGAAGGACCATTTTGTATCTGTATGTTTTTATTTCTTCCAGGAAGATATTCAGAAGGGAATTACATGGTGAAATGGTACATCTTTAATTGATTTTTTTTTTTTTTTTGTATTTTAAGGAAGGGTCTACATGGTGTTCAGGGTCTCACTACTAGATTGGACTTGTAGTGATCCACCTGTTTACAGCCTCCCAAGAGCTGGGATTACAGGCATGCGCCACCACACCCAGTCTCAATTGCCATCTCAGGAGTCCTGTGGGCTGGGCCGGAAAGGCAGGCCCGTTTTGGTGCTATTGTGAAATCTGTTTAATTTAATTAATTTATCTCTCAGTGTGATGTTGCTCATGTACAGGGATGGTGATGAGTTTTATACCCATCTATGCTACTTAATTCAGTTATTAAATCTACAAGTCTTTTGGTGGTGTTTTTAGATCTTCTCTATGGAGTATCATATGACTTGCAAATAATGATAGTTTCACTTCTTTCTTTTCATCCTTATTCTTTTTATTTCTTGCTCTTGTCTAATTGCTCTGGTTAATTTCTCCAGGACAATATTGAATAAGAATGGTAACAATGGACACCCTTATATTGTTCTTGATTTTAGAGTGAAATTCTTCAGTTTCTGTCCATTTACTATGGTATTGACTGTTGGTTTGTCATGAGTGCTTTTATGTGATTGAGATAAATATCATATTTGCCAAATTTTGTAGATTTTTTTCTTAAATGAGTATTGGACTTTGTAACACTCTTTTTCTGCATCTACTAAGAGGATCATGTGATTTTTGTCTCTGTTGATATGATGTTTTATATTTATTGATTTTTGCATATTGAAACCCTCACAGCATCACTGGAATGAATCTTACTTAGTTACACTGAATAATCTCCTTGATGATTTTCTGCATTCTGTTTGCTAACATCTTATTGAGGATTTTTGCATCTATGTTGATTAGGGCACTTGTCTTGTAGTTCTGTTTTTTGTTTGGGTCCTTCTCCAGTTTTGTTATTAGGTGTTATGGTTTGTGTATAGTTGTTCTCCCAAAGCCTCATGTAGTCTTGGGGCAGCTTCTGGAGTTTGTGATTGATTACTGAGGGTGTGGATGTTGCACCTCCCCTGGGGCAGGTGATTTGCATTACAGTGTAAGGTGGGAAGAGGGGTTACCTGCTTGAGCTGCTGGTCCCGCTCCCTTAGCTCTTGCTCTTTGCCGCCACCGTGAAAGGTTGCTCTCTGACTTGTCCAACTCTGCCTTGGAGCCAGCTGAATATGGACTGAAACTTCCAGTAACTGTGAGCTAAACAAGTTTTTCCTTCATTTTGGATGTCAAGTATTTGTCCCAGCAAAAAGAAAAAAATAACTAAGACATTAGGGTGATACTTCCAGGGATGACTTTGGGAGCATTGCTTTCCTTTAAATTTCTTTAAAGAGTTTGAGGGACCTTGACATTAGATCTCTAAATTACTTGTAGAATTCAGCAGTGACTCCTTCAGGATCTGGGTATTTTGGTTGGGAAGTCTTTAATTACATTTTCAATTTCATTGACTGATTACTTTATTTAGGATTTTTATATCTTTTTGATTTAGTATTGGAAATTTATGTGTATTTAGGAATCTTTTTTTTTTCCCTGTGTTTTCCATCTTATTAGAGTATAGGCACTGGAAGCAAGTATTATTTCCTGGATTTCCACAACGTCTGTGGAATTCACAGATGTTGATGATTTCACCTTTTTTGTTCCTACTTGCTTGAATTTGAGTATATTTCCCCCTCTTTTTGATAAAGTCTAATTTCTCTGATAATTAGACTTGTTATCTTGTCATTATTTAAGGGTTAATAAATTTTATTTAATATTTTAAAGAACCAACACTTCATTCATTGTGTTGTTTTCTTAATCTCAATTTCATTAATTTTAGTTCTTATCTTTATAATTTTCTCCCTTGTAGAAGTTTTGGGTTTATTTCTTCTTTCTTTTAAAGTTTGAGCTTTAACATTAGGTTGTTTATTTGAACTCATTCACTAATATAAATTTCCCTCTTAGGATGGTCTTCATATTGTGTCATAATTAGTGTGTTGTACTGGCATTTTCAGTCAATTACAGATGCTATTTAATTTCTTCCTTAATTTCATCTGTATCCAATTAGTCGTTAAAAATTAAATATTATTTAATTTTGTGTATTTTTATGTAGGTTTTGTAGTTTATTTTGTAGTTGAGTTCTAATTTCATTGCACTATGGTCAGATAATATGCACGGGATGATTTCTATTCTTTTGCATTTACTTAAGCATCTCCTATGGACTGATATGTGGTCTATTTTGGAGAATGTCCCATGTGTAGATGAGAAGAATGTGTGTTTGCTGTTGTAACCTCTTTGAATAGGATTTCTATGTCTTTTGTGCTGCCTCCTCCTTTCTCATGGACTTCAATCAAACTTGTTTTTCTATTTTGTATTTCAGCTTTTGGATTTATTTTGTTTTGCTTCATAGTTACATTTAAACTGTTTCTTTTTTGATTACTAATTGCAATCCTGTTTTCCAGCTCTGATATTCTATTTTTGCCTTAATTCAATCTGTTGCATATATTTTCAATGAAATTTTTTTTTTCAGTACTATTTCACAGCTTCTACTTCCATTTCTTTTTCTGTTCCTCAATTTAATTTTTTTAAGGATTATAAACAAAAACAAAAGCATAAACTATAGCAAAAGCAAAGACAGAAACAGAATAATATACAGCCATATGTAGTATAGATTTTCAAAATAAGAATAGCAAATTAACAATTGTTATAGTTTGCATATTTATCACCAAATCGTTGATAAATTTCTCAGATTAACATATACAGTTATGCAAGATTGTACAAATAATTGAACACTAATGCTTGCTTTCAACAAACAATTTTTTTCTTGTCTTTTTTTTACTTTTTATTTTTAAATGTATCTTAAAGAGAGTATAATCATAATTGAAAAGATATTACAAATGGCACACATTTAGAAGAATGAGGTGAGAGGTATTCAAATGTGTCTTTATTGCACACTGCTGTCTCTGATGTAGTTGCTCAGATTACAGTTATTATCATTTCTTTCTTTTGTTGGGCATTCATTGCTTCCATCATTTTTCTGAGCTGTATTTTTATCTGTGTCTATTCTAGGTTCATTGGGCATGTATTTCATTTTGATTTTCATATTTTTACCTGAGAGATTATTTTGTCTATAGCCACCTCCATTTGCCTTTTCACTTCTTCTGTTATCAGAAAATTCCAGTGTGTGACTTCTTATCTATTATATCTTATTGTGCCCTGGAGTTGTACTAGGTGGGATGGATATCTGAGGTTGCATTTTGCTTCTGTGTCATCATTTTTTATATTTAAAAACATTGTTTTGTTTTCTTTGTTCCTGCCTGTAGATTTTTTATGGTAGACAACTTCATCACTAATCTCAGGGGTCCCCTGGAATTATCTCTTTCTCATAGGTGTCTTAAATGTGTAAGTGGTTCTTGGTCTTTGTGTTTGTCCCAAGATCCTGTCTTCATTATTAATTGAGTTTGAGAAGTTATCTCTGTTCCCCATCTTTGGTACTTGTGTATGATGATAGTTATTATCCCAGACAATTGCAGTGTTGTCATACACAAGAGAAAAACTGATTCTAACATGTATGGCATCCTGGATGAGTTGTACAATTAATAACAGCAGCAAGCACAGCCTAGCAACTGACAAACTGTGGTAAATATTAATTTGGCACCATAATCTGTAAGTGCAAGCTCCTACAGTTATGTAACAAAATTAAACATATGTCAGGAAATTATATACAAGAGTTTTCCCTTGGTAGATTAATTTTATCCTAATTTGAGATAAGAGGGAGAGACATCAAACAGAGATGTATGAGGAGAAGTATAGTAGAGTCAAGGCTATAAGGAAAAGGATGGTCACTCACATTTTGAGAAACTGTTGGGGGACACAGGAGAGAAAGAATAAAAGAGAAAGCAAAAGAATATTAAAGCAAACTAGAGATTGTTTAAGAAAGAGTGAAAGAATACAGATAGAACAGGACAAAATTCAGATAAGAAACCTGAAAATTAAAAAATAATAAAATCACAGAAAACTGAATCCAAACCAAAACAAATTATCCCCACAAGATTAAAAAAAGGAAAACCACTCACATAAACAAAGAAAAAGAAAAGTAATAAAATTCTTCAGGTGTTCACAGCTCTGTGGTACTGTCCAAATTGGATTCCAGAAATGTGCTATGCAATCCTTCCAAGTTTGCAGTAGGCTTTGTGCTGGGTATGGGGCTGACTTTGGCCTCTGGATGTGGGGGCTGGGACTGGTTTTAAGCTGACAATATTTAGGATGTCCATTTCTCCTTACTGTGGTTGTCTCTATGTCATTCTCTCAGTTGCAGTAGCACCCTGGGGTAGGGAGAGGCCTGGATTGCTTCTAGACCTGTGTACATTTGGCTCCTTTTGTACCTTGCACAGCTTTTCTTTTTCATGCCACCAGCTCCTTTTACCCACTGGTCAAAGAGCTGGGGGAGTGGCTTTGTCCTTCCACAGGCCAAGGCTGCTTTGATGCATGCCTGCTTGTGCTGTTGGGGCAAGGCAGTCACCAGAGGAGATTCTGACTGGTCCCAGCTCCTGCATGTTAGCAGAATTTGCCATAGTCTGCTTCCCAGCTTCCAGCAGCCCACTGTGACAGGAAGGCTTTGCTCTCTTTCTACTGCTGGGCCTTGATGGTGAAATAACCCAATACTGTCCTGGAGTTTTCCAAAATTCCTCACCTCACTCACCAACTACTAGTTCTGTGGGACCTCTGAGGAGACAGTGCCCTGCCACCTGCTTGGCCTGCTCCACTGGGGCTTGGGGCACAGGACACACTGGGCCTGTTCCTCTGGGATGCAGGGCACTCTGGGCCTCCTTATTATTCTTAAAGTCAACGAGTCTAACTAGGAGTGAGGCAATTTTAAGGTAGTTTTAATTCATAGTTATCTAACGTCTAGAGATGCTGATAATTTAAAAAATATGCTCATATGTAATTTGTTCTTTTGCAAAAGTTTGCATTCATTTGTCTAATTTATTCATTGAATTTAAATTTAGTGTTCATTTTTGTGTTTCAAAAATATTTTCAGAATAATAAACTTCTAACAGAAAAGTAGTTGGCAAAGATTTCCTCCTTTCTATAAACTGTCTTTTTTATTGTTTTCCTTTGCTGTGGAGACACTGATATGCTCCCATTTGTTGATTCTTGCTATTAATTTCTGTTATCGGAGCCCTATTTACGAAGCCTTTGCCTATGCCTATTATTCAGTTTTGACAGAATTAGACTGGGAATATCAACACTTGCCTGTTAATTTGGGAACCATTGCAAAAAGGAAAATTTCATATAATACAATTTTGTTGTTGCTGTTCTTTTTTCTCTTTTCTTCTCTCCATGATATCTATATAATCCTTTTTTGCATTCCCTTCTCTCACATTCCTATTCTCTTGCCATCATTTTGCTCTTTTCTTTTTATAGATTTTATTATTTTCATTTTGTATTTTATTCTGCATTATTTTTCTGCTTTTGTTTCAGGTGTTAGTAGTATTATAGTTATTTTAATTTGATTATTATTTTATTTCTTCATCTGGTCTCTTTTTGCATTTCTTCTTCCCTCTTTGAGATGCTATGGACTGACCTCTGTAGTTGAATCATCTTGAGTGTTCCTATGTTGGACTACACTTTTAGCACATTTGAGTGGTATTCTGCTTTGCTCCAAATATGATCTACTTCCTCTTGAATTTTAGCAGGACAGTCACAGTATGAATGGAGGTAGGTGCACACATGAAAATGGTGGTGGTGGGAGAGGTGTCCTGAAATCTGTCTGGACACTCACCCCCACTGAAGAACAGACAAAAGTAACATAACTTTTGTTGGTTCTACATGTATAAGGGATCTCAGCACTGTTTTCTCCCATAAGTTATCAGATGACACATAGCTGAAAATACTCAAACTTCATATCATAGATTTAGGACCGCCAGCCTCTGTCATTCTCCATGAAAGAACTGCAGCTGCAGTGATGCATAATAAGAAGATAAAAGGTCCTGGCCTATTTCAAGAGCTAGTAGCAGAATTGTTCCAAGTAACTGAGTCAATATGCCAATATCAATAGTCAGAAGAAATCCCTACTACATTGTAGGAGCTTTCATGTCCCACATAACACTGTCTAAACGACACCAACTTTGAATTACCAGAAGGATTGTGATCTTGGTCACTTACATTACATTGCACTAAAAGCCACTTATGGGGGCCGGGAGATGGCTCAGTAGGATAAGTGCTTGACTGGCAAGCGGAAGGGCCTGAGTTCAATCCCTGGTTCCACCAAAAAAAAGCAAAAACAAATAAAAGCCACTTATAATAGCCAAAAATGTCCTAGGAGAGCTACCAGACCAACCAAATTTGTCGACATATCACAAGAAATGGATCCCATGACATATTACCAAGAGAAGAATGTTTGCTGAGGATTTTCTCATACAATAATGAAAGCGATAGCCATTCTAAAAGTTGTGAATACTTCAACATAGAAATACAATTTCCAAAGGGCTACGTGAATAGCTCAGCAGATTAAAGCACCAGCCTTGACTCTGGGGCATGCTGAGACTGCAATTGAGACTGGGTGTGGTGGCACACACCTGTAATCCTAGCACTTAGGAGGCTGTAAACAGGTGGATCACTACAAGTTTGATCTAGTAGTGAGACCCTGAACATACTGTAGACCCTTCCATAAAATAAAAAGAAAGAAAGAAAGAAAAAGAAACACAACTTCCAGCTTGTTCTTAGGACTAAATCTTCCCCCACTCTCATGTGTCTGCCAGCTGTGCCTGCCTTTGAGAAGCTCAAAGTTCACTGAAATTAGAGTATTACAGAAAAAGATCTTATGTAACAAGTTTTTGGATGAATTTATGGCTGTAATCTGAGAGTTGGGTATGGACTATTCAAATAACATGGGATAAACTCTGAGTAGGTGTGGCTTGGAGGTTTTAAGGAGTGTCTGGTGAGATTTTTGGAAGAGAAAAGGCTTTCTTTCTTCTTTTCATTGTAGACTATTCAATTAGATTGTGTGAGTGAGATTCTGGGACACATTTCCAGCTCTCAAGCAGGACCCTGAATTCCCTTGGAACAGAAAGGAAAGCTGTTGGACCTTGAGCTGTTGTCCTTCCATGATGTGGCTTTGTGCTCTGGTTTTGGTCTATCTCACTGCATGCACAACTTGGGGTAAGTGCTTCTGAAATATGCTTAAAGGGAGTTGGGGGAGGCATGTCTACAAGTCCTTGTTTTGAGCCAAAGATGTTGGAGATGTATACAGAAGAAACACATGACAAGTCTGGTTCCATAGTCGTGATGCTCACTTTCTGGATGGATGTTGATGTGGATGTGGATGTGAGCCTTGAAGAATGAAACTATAACCTAAGATCCAGCTACAGGCAATAGACATAAGAGATCCAAGTGATAACTTTAAAGTTCATATCAGTGGAAGTAAAAGAGCCCAGTTTATTTTCCCATTGATTCCCAGATCTCTATAGGTCATGATGGTGACTTAGTAGAATATTTAAAGCATAGATTTAGGAGCTGGAGCAGGTATTTGAAATCCAGCTCAGCACTTCTGGGCTGGCTTCTGTTAGGCAAGGTACTTAACTTTGCTGTTCTTAGGTTACCCCATCTCTGTAACAGGATTGCCAATTGTGCTTATCTCACTGGCCTATATAGTGCAGATGAAACAGGTTCTTGTTTCTAAAGCAGTATTGAGGATGTCTAATCAGGAGAGACTTGAGGAAAGGGTAAGAAGGTTGATTTAAAATGAGCATTAATGGGAAGTTTATCATGTGGTAGACTATGATCAATTGGCCACTGAAAGAACATTTACAGTTCTTTTTCTTTTTAGAAAAGATTTTTTTAAGGAGAATAAAAAGAAGCCAAAAATTTGAAATAATACAGAATTCCACTAAACAAAATGATCAGAATTCAACAATGGCTGGTATATTGCACTTGTCTTTAAATTAGTTGTTCAGATTACCAGATATAAATATGAAAAATTGGTCAAAAAATAAAAAGAAGAAAAAATTTAAGCATGAACTGTTCCTTTCAATAGCATGGTCATGTATTGGGACATGTAACACCAGGGCAAAAGCACAGGATCCATCAGGAGGCAGAGAAAGGGGGATTTTGGAAAGGTCTATGAAGTAGAATCTACTGAAAGGAAGAGAAGATGCAGAGAAAGTTTCTCTTAATTCATTGAGAATAAAGTTTTGTACTAATATTGTTTAGACAAGATGTCATGTCTGCATTTTATCCCCTGAATAACTACCATGAAGACAACACTGTACAATGTATTAATTATTGTAATCATCCTACTAACCCGTTTTGAAAGTTTCATTGCTATTTTATCTTGTTTTCTCATTAAAATGAATAAAAGAAAAAAATTGTGCTACTGGAATTGGGACATAGGTGCTGTGGTAGCTGCCCAGATACTGAATTTAGGTGATTGAAGCAGGTGCATGCTGACCTAGAGTCTGGGAACCAGATATAAGAGGTGGGTGGGGTGTGGCCTAGGAGGGAAAGTACCTGAAGGGTCAGTAAAGATTCTAAGGTCAACACATCAGAAACAGAAAGCAAATCCATGGTATTTCAGGAATACAAACAGCTTCTTTTAATGTATTTGGTACATGGTCTCACTAAACAGCTTAGACTCGTAGTGATCCTCCTGTATTCATTCTCCCCAGTGCTGGGACTACAGCTGTGCACAGCCTGTTTCAGTGACAGGCTCAATGTTTCCTGGGGTCAGGGGTACAGTGGAATGCAGTGCTGGGGGACTGAATCCCAGTCCCTGCACTTGCCTAAGCAGTCACTTAGTCCACTGGACTACCTTGCTAGCTCAATTTCAGGGATATAATGAAGCACATGAACATATATTTTTGCCACTTTATAGGCAGAGCAATTTAGAGTCACAAGGCCATGTATTCTCCCAAAATCAGGTGGAAAATTATGCCCTATTCAAAGCCAGACCAGTGCTCAGACCTCAGTACCCTGATCATCTAGATTGTATCTTCTTGGCTCTGTTACACAGTGAGAGGCCTGGAACTGAGTCTCAGTCTTCTGAGTACAGGGGTTCTTCCTTTTTATCCTTTCATCCAGCAATAGCTCAGCACCAGAATACTAAGGGATGCTGAATTTTAAGGCCTCTAAATTGCACACAAGAAATCTCACTTATTCCCAACATCATCTCTGTTTTTAAAGTGATTTGTTTTATATCTCTAATTCTACTTTACTGCTTCAATTGTCCTTCAGATTTAGGAAGGACAGTCTTTCTCATCCCCATATTACTAAGAAGAACCTGAGGGCCAGAGAGTTTAAGTGATTTAGTCAAGGTCACATTCCTGCAAGAAGGAAAAACCAACTGGACCTTAGACCTCGCCTTTCTCCTCTGGTGTCTCCTCATTTCTTCTCTATGTCAAGCAGGGCACCCCTCCTCACCTCCTGTGGTGGACACAGTACATGGCAAAGTCCTGGGGAAGTATGTCAGCCTGGAGGGATTTGAACAGCCAGTCGCCATCTTCCTGGGAGTCCCTTTCGCCAAGCCCCCTCTGGGATCCCTGAGGTTTGCTCCTCCACAGCCTGCAGAGCCATGGAACTATGTGAAGAACACCACCTCTTACCCTCCCATGTAAGTTGGGAAGGAGGTCAGCTTTAGCATTTTTTCGTGTTTCTCTAAAGGTGACGTAGGAAAGAATTAAGACAATATGCTTATTGGCTATACTTTGTCATGGAACCAGCAAGCACCCTTAACATATTCCAGAGCTGTCATACTACTCTAGATCCTTTTATTCAGCAGAGTTATTGAACACCTACTGTGTGCCAAACATATTCTCAGTTCTTAGAATCCATTGGAGAACAGAACTTTGCAGAAATGGGCAGAGAGGCAAGAATCAATATGTAGGTTTAAAAAGTAACTTGGTCATAGATTAAAATAGGACACATGCTTTATAAAAGAATAAAAACACAGCAGAATAGGTGAAGGAGATAAGAGGTAGTGTTGTAATCTCTTCTGCCTTGAGACCAAGTTGGCTTCATGCTTATCAGTACTTTCCCATTTTTGACATTATAGTTCTGTTTTTATAAATATTGTGTCCCTTATTCTTGGAAAAATTCCTCAGGATAGAAGTCTCAATGTTTTCTTTGCTGGCTCTATATCTGCCACTTAAGAGGTCTCTCAACCTGTTATTTGAGAGCCTCTGTTTTTCTTCAACATCTTTCAGGCAGTAGTTCTGCCACCTGGGTCCACTTAGCACTGAAAATGTTGTTTATAATGTACTTGGGAAAACAAGCACTGCATAGCATGGATTTGTCTGCCACCCAATCCTTGGAAGGCTCTCTAACGATGTTGTTCCTTTTCTGTCTCACCTGTAAAATAGGGATAAGAACGTAATCTCTGCTATGCATGGATTCTGTGAGGCTTAAATGAATTAGTATGTGAAATAATTTGTATCACTCCCTGGAACACTGGGGAACTGAAAATATGTTGAAGATTGTAATGTTGGATCTTAGAGACCTCTTATCAGGGCAGCCTACCATGGCTGCCTGGCAGAGTGATGATGGAATGTTAGCATGGCAGGGCTGTGGCATTGTTATGGAAGTGTCAGATTGGGATCAAAGCAAGAAAGGAATTTACTCATGGTCAACCAGCACATCTATGGCAGAGCCAGTCCTGAAATACAGTATCCCTGAAATCATCCCCAAAATTTCACCCTTGAATTGCTGAGCATAGTTTCTTAAATTGGAGGGAGTTCTGGTTGAAAAAATCTGTGAAAGACTGGAACGTGACTAGTGGTTGAACAGTTTTTTTTCTGACGCCCAGTGAAGAATGATTCTACAGGAAATGTTATCCTCATGCCCCAGAATCACTGCATCCTAAAGGCTCAGGAAAGGGTAGAGTTTCCAAGTCCTTCTCATTCTGAATGATCTGGAGAGACTCAAGACTCCCACAGTTCCTATTAATAGCTCCAGACACCCATTGCAATCACTTTAGCTCAATGATGGCAACTTCGATTACAGGTTTAAAACTCCAAGGATAAGGTAAAGTCATAGTTGTCATTCTATTTTGCACCTAGTTCAACTCCTGATGTTTTCCCTTTTCTTCTAGGTGCTCTCAAGATGCAAAAGGGAATCAGATGCTCTCTGATCTCTTTACCAATAGGAAGGAGGGCATTCCTATCAGGTATTCTGAAGATTGTCTGTATTTAAATATTTACACTCCAGCAGACTTGAGGAAGAAAAGCAGTTTGCCAGTAAGTGTGGTACCACTGTTTAAGACTTGTGAATTTCAGCATCTGGAAACTTTGAATGTAGAATAGAAGGACATGAAGTCAGCTTGGGGTAAGGGTGCCACAGGTTTGGCCACACTGGGGGCCAGAGCTTCCTTTCACAGCAGGAAATGCAAGTTTTCCTTACTCAGCTTTTCCCTAGTAACCTCAAATATCTGGGGAGAGTTTGGTGTATGTCTGGAATGCATACCTTAATAATTCGAATTTTCCTCACATTAGAAGAAGAAGAAGAATGAATACAGTTACTGGATTAAGGATATGATCCCAAGAGCAGCTAAAACATAATTTTCAGGAATTTAGAACTGGAAAGAAGCTTATAGAAAATAGAACAGATCAATAATTTCTTTTCCTCAGGTCAAGAAACTGAGGTACAGATGGGGAAAGGGAATTCACACCACAGGATTGTCAATATAAGACCTGCAGTCTCTGATTTATAAACCAGTGTTATTTTGACAGAGAATAGGAAGTAGAGCTTGTGTTTTATTCTTCTACACAAGGTGCCTGCAAGGACTTTCACTCTCTTGTGAAAGATGTCACTGCCTAGCAACTAAAGTGTTGGAAGTGGAACGTGGATAATCCCCATAGAAATTTCCTTATCTTTGACCAATCATGTGAGATTTTTATGGTGGCTTAATTCCTTCCCTAACTGCCTTTGGCACAGGCTGATGGCTAGTGACTCAGCACTTCCCACAGAACAAAAGATCAAAGGTCAGGCAAACTGCAGGTGCATGGTTGGGAGGAGTTTAGAAGCACATGCTGGCAAAGAGGAAGGTCACAGTTCACGAGGTGGAAAACAGAGTGCCACCACCCATCCAGTTTTCAGGGAACACCATGGCATGAACCCCAGCAGTGTGGGTGGAGGTGTGATCTTGGAAGTTGGTATTACATGTGTCTGTAAGGAATATTAGGGTGGGGAGAAATGTTCCCTCATTCATATACTCATTCTGTTACATAGTTAGTGTTTCCATGCACACAATTAGATTTGGATGTTACACAAAGGAGAAAGAAACCATAAGAATAGAACCCCTCCTTGAAAAAAATTGCATGTGGGTTGCAGAGATACACTGTAGCTTCTCCAGCATATCATTGCTGATTAGTTTTGGGCTCAGCCTTCATTTAAAGATGATTGTGTCTCAGTCCATGCTCTGGAGACAAGCAAGGGACAGAGGTGGAAGACAAAGGGTGTTTGGGAGTCCAGAGGCAACCCCTCCACTCTTTTCTTGGCCAGGTATGGACAGCATCTAGGACTAAGGATTTGGATTTAAATATTACATCTGCCTTTGCATGACCTGGAAACTGACAATTTCTTAATTTCTTTTTTTTTCAAAGTTTTATTGATAAACAGCAATGAGACAGTTTCAAATCAAATCAGAAGTACAGTTTCAACAAATAATATACTGCATATATTCTTCTTAGTGGTTAATTGCTGTATAAGATGCGGACTTGTGATCCTATTTACAAACACCATTAGAACAAATCATTCTATTCATTAAGAGAATGAAATTATATATCTATCCTAACCACTTTGAATACACAGATACAAAATAGACATTCATCAGTATACCCCATTTTTTCTAAGATCCGTTATTGAATATTATAGGTGTGTAAACTCAGCAAAATATTCTAAAAGAGTCCAGTAGCCCATAATAGCACTGGGTCTTCTGGTTAACTGGCAATGTCAGAAATTATTGACCTGAGTCCCCCACAGCTCAACTTAACAGCATGGCTTTATTTTCTATATTTCGTCTTCATACTTTTCTACTGGATGGTTAAGACCAAGGTAAACCGGGAACTATGCAACAAGAGTTGTAGCTTTGGGTCTGAGAAGGTCAGTGAAATCCCCTCAGGATTTATCCTGAGATCCTGTACCTCAGATTGTAGAACCTTTGTCAGTGCAGCCATGTGGATGAGTCACAGCCATTGCTTGACCAATGTGCTCTCTGTGAAAGCCTGAGAGAGTGTCTTAATTTCTTTCACTGTCTTTTTCCATAAATGAAAATAATTGTGTAAGTGCATTCAGTGATGACTGTCAAGCTTCACTCAGTCCTGGTACTTGTGAGTGAACAAGTCAGCCCCAATCACATACCAAGTAGACCTGCAGAAGGATCTTCCTCTTGCCTGAACAGCCAGACTACTGGGTGGTAACTGTGGGCTGCTATCATAGGGCCGCTCAGCTCAGCATATGAGTCTGGGGACAGATTTCCTGCTCAAGTCCTGTTGCTACCACTTTTATCTATAGGATCTTGGGTAGTAAAGTGCCATTGTTTTCTTATCAGATAGATGTTAATAGTTTCTTCCTTTTTGATAGGTGGAAACAGTGCTGAGAACAGTGTCGATGTATAGTTGATTGTATAATCTATTTTCTATTTGCTATATTGTTAATATTGTTTTTTACCACACTCATGTCTTTCCTGGTATGTGAACGTTTAAATGCAAGGAAATGGTTTGTGAGTTTTTTTATTTACTGTACATCATTTTCAGTTTTCATTACAGTCCCAGGCACATAGTAGGTCTTCACATGATGTCAGTCAAATGACTGAATACTTCTTGCAAGAGGTGAATATGAGTCTGGGCTGAGGAGGATGTGTAGGTTTTAGGATACAGAGGTGAAGTGGAAGCATATTAGGAACAGATCTACTGGGGATGTTCTTAATTATTGAGAAAATAAAACTTCACAGAAAGTATAATTTTTCACTAAAGAGTTAACTGAGATAAAATTGAAACAGAAGGGATTCCCCTTTCTCTTCCATATATTCAGCTGGATTCATGATTCAGGCATGAGTGGTTGAGTACTGGGGAGAAGATGGTACTTTGGTCTTTGCTGTACTTTTCATGACTTTCTCATTTTGAAGAGTCTTGGTGGGACATGGCACATGGGTCTGGGAAGAAAGGTAGGGGTGGGCAGTGGATAATGAATGTGGTGATATCTTGGGTCCAGGTGGGAAAGTTGGGGAGGAGGAAGACTCTCTTGCAACACTGATGGTGTTGGTGGACTTTGGAAAATGGAAGATGTAAGTGACCAAATCAGAAAATCCCTGAGGTCTTTTCTAATAGCACTTTTTGTAACTAGTGTGGCTGTGTCCTCTTTGTCCAGGTGATGGTGTGGATCCATGGGGGTGGTCTGGCCATTGGTGGGGCATCAACCTATGATGGACTGCCCATGGCTTCCCTTTAGAACATGGTGGTGGTGACCATTCAGTACCGACTAGGCATCTGGGGATTCTTCAGGTGAGATGTGGGACTCTTTTTTCTGCACATGATCTTCTGTATTTGTTTATTTTATGTCGATATATCAAAACACCTAACTGGATAATTATTTTTAAAAATAATTTATTGAGTTCATTTCAACCTTGGTGGTTTCACTTAATTGGTCCCTGGTCACAGCCCCTTGGTTGTGTTTCAAAGTAGTGGAAATCAGAAAGAAAATCTGCAGCAGAAAGCTTAGGTCACAGCATAGACCAGAAGCCAGAGAGCAGGATCTGGGATCTTCTTGCCCTTTTACCGCATCTAACTCTTTTGGGAGCTAACAAGCATCCCAAAAGCTATATGTTAATCTCTTGTAAGTACAGCAGCCCTAATAATGTAATCATCTTTCACTAGTCATCACCTTTTACAGGTTCTATCTTAAAATTGACATACTAGAGATTAAGGATTCTAATTAAGTGCTTTTGGGGAACAAACCACATCTTTGCCAAACCAAAGTAGCTGCCACAGCAATGATGTGAGGTAATCTTCAGAGATTTTCTTTTTGTATATTTTTATCAAATATGTGACCTAGCCCTTCAATCAGTTTTGGATACATAGTAGATGCTCAGTCTGCAACAGCCAGCAGAATGAGTGTAGATCCCCCTAGAACATTATTGTAGGAATGAGAAGCAAGTGAAGACCCCTATGTCAGGTATGCAGAGTCTAAACTCTTTCTGGAGGTTAAATGAAAGTCTCTAAACCACTTTGATTCCCAAGAGCACGGCTGTGATACATTTATTTCCCTCTCCCACTCTATTTGTTGCAGTACAGGGGATGAACACAGCTGGGGGAACTGGGGTCATTTTGACCAGGTGGCTGCCCTGCACTGGGTACAGGACAATATTGCCAAATTTGGAGGGAACCCAGGCTCTGTGACCATTTTTGGAGAATCAGCAGGTGGTGAAAGTGTCTCTGTACTTGTAAGTGTTTCTCCTACCAGGATATCTTAGTTACTTTTCTTGTTACTGAGACAAAATGCCTGACACCCAACCATGGTTGAATGTCTCTCATCTTGGTCTTCTAAATGTACACCATTTCTAGTGTTTTATCAATTATTATTATTATACTGTCTTTAAAATAAATTTTAAAAAGTAAAAAAAAGACAAGAAAAAAATTAAGGCTTCTTTATTTAGTATAGGGTCTCACTGCAGATTGGACAAGTAGTGATCCTCCTGTTTTCAGCCTTCCAAGCCTGGGAATTATAGGCGTGTGCCACCACACACAGTCTCAGTAATCTCCTCAGTGTGCCCTGGGGGTGGTGCTAGGCTGACATTCTGGGGATCAAACCCTGGTCCCTGCAAGTGCCTAAGCAGGCACGTTAGTCCAGTGAGTTATCTGGCTGGCCCTTAAGGCTTCTTGAAAGCAAGCATTCATATTCAATTATTTGTCCAATTTTGCTTAACTATATCTGTTAGTCTGAACAATGTATTTGATAATAAAAATAGAAAACATAACAACCCTTGTTAATTACCTATTCTTGTTTTAAAATCTGTAACATGTATTCTTGTATGTTACCCTGTTGCTATCTTTGTTTCCAGTATTTGTTTTCAGTTTGTTTTAGTCTTCAAAATAAAATAAATTACAAACAAAACAAATAAAAAAACAAAATTAAAAGAGAAAAAGTTTACTTAGCTCATAGTTTGTAGAGGTTTCAATCCATAACTGTCTCCAAGGCAGGGTGGGCTAACAGAGGAGAAACAGTTCATGGTGGGCAGAAGGTAGTAAAGCAACAAGGGATGACCACAGCCCTTTCTATCCCTTATATCTTATTCAGGCTATGTAGGGCCAGTAACACTCACTTCCTTATCCTAGTGTCCTTCATCCTAACATAGCACCATGAATCAATTCCAATGTCATACCCTCTAGATCCAGTGACCTCTGAAAAAGCCCATCTGTGACTTCATGCAGCTTTTGGGACATCTAGATAAAAGCCACAATACAGGCCTCAGGCCCATGTTTAAATGGTTGCTGGTAGGATGTCTTGGAGGCCAACCAATCCGCTCAGGTGTCTCTGTGCTTATAAGACTCAGATTCAGAACTGAGTCTACTTAGTGCCCAGCATCAAATTGTGAAGAACCAATGCCCAACTCTCTTTGGGTTGTAGGTTATCTTTAATTTTTGCTATTATAAATAGCATGAAAATTCTTAGGTATTGTTCACATTTATGATCATATTTCCTTTCCTTTCCTTTCCTTTCCTTTCCTTTCCTTTCCTTTCCTTTCCTTTCCTTTCCTTTCCTTTCCT
>NW_004525023.1:44438-59748 GCF_000260255.1 Octodon degus
AACTCATTATCTTGAGAATGCCAAGTAAGCACTCTACCTGGAACAACCATCTTATAATACTTTCTTTTCTTAGATTAAATGCTTGTTGAGGGCAATTCTGAAAAATATTTGTTGCAAGGAATGCCAAAGCATTCTTTTCAAAAATTTGGTTATTATCATATGTACATACCACACCTTTTTATAAGATTATTATCCCTTACTGTGGGATCTGGTTCCATCCCTCCAAGTTTCTCCTGGGGAAACAGGCCAGAGAGAGCCTGGGAAGCAAGAGGGAAATAGGGTGCTGTCTTATCTCCTAAGTGGTGATGTCTACAGTTGAATGAGTAGGCAGAGTAGTGGGTAGATGGAGCCTTAAAGAATACATAAATCATTAACTCCTTGGGCTGTGAGCATTAACTCTCTCCCTCTCCATTTTCCTCACAGGTGCTGTCTCCCCTGACCAAGAACCTGTTCCACAGGGCCATTTCTGAGAGTGGGGTGGCTTTAACTGCTGGTCTGGTCATGAAGGATGCCAAACCTTTGGCTAAGGTAGTTCTCACCCTGGGTAGCTATTGTACTTTCTTCGGTTCTTCTGGAATGCAAAGGAGCATTTTACCTTAGGATTCTGTTGAGATGTTCAAAGGATTACTGATATCAAAATGGCTGAGCAAGAAATGCTGCTGCAAGACTCACATTTGAGTGTAATTGTTTTTTTTCACATTCTATAAGGATTTAAAGTTTAGAATACCCATGGTTGTTGGAAAATGACAGTTTCATGTTATGTCTAAGGTGTTTGATATTCAGACAGATAATGATGTTAAGCCCAACTGCCTCTGTTACAGGGTAATAATATCATTAAGCTTCTCTTCTGGATGTTTAACAGCTAAATTTAGCAGACCAAAAATTAGAGAAACAGAAGAGCTACAAGAATAGCTAATATTTTGGCCCTAGCCCTTCAAAGTCAATGACGACTCAGGACATAAGAGAACCTGTACTGTGACATCCTGTAACTCAGTGGTGTCCTAGATTTTCTGATCAAGGATTATGGGGTCACAGACAAAAGTGATTGACAATGTATAGGGTGCTTAAGGAAAGCCACTTAGAGAGAAAGCATTTTCTCAGGCTTTCACAGAAAGCAAATTGGTCAAGCAATGGCCATGACTCGTCCAGATGGCTGACACTGACAAAAGATCTGCAAACTACTGTACATGGTTTCAGGGTAAATACTAAAGGGATTTGACTGACCTTGTCAGATACAAAAATTGCATTTTCAGTGATATAGGTCTTGCCTTATCTTGGTCTTAGCCATCCAGCAGAAAAGTATAACCACGAGGTATAAAAAGTAATGCTATATTTATATGCTGAGCTGTAAAATGCTCAAGTCAACAACTTCTGACAATTACCAGTTCTGCTGATAACCCACTACTATTATGAACTATATATTGAGTTATTTTGCTGAATCCAAGTACCTACAATATTTGAACTAACATCAAGTAAGAAAAGGTTCTTTAAAGTCTCCTAATATAGCTTCTCTAACAGCAATGCAACACCCATCTCTGACAAAACAAAACCAGAAGGGGGCATATAAATGAAGGACCATTTTGTAGTGAAAAATTATATATACAGAATAGTTAGGACAGATATACAGCTACTTTCTCTTAGTTCAATGAGAAGAAAGTTTTGTGCTAATAGTATTTACAGAAGATGTCATGTCTGCATTTTGTCCTTTGAATAACCAGTATGAAGACAATACAATGTATTGATTATTGTAATTGTCCTATTAGCCTGTTTTGAAACTGTTTCATTTCTATTTTATTTTCTCACTGAAGTGAATAAAATATAAAAAACCAAAACAATTAAAAAAGAATCAAGAAAAAGAATTAAGCAGTAACTTCATTCAAGAAACCAGCAGAAATCAACAGTATAATTATCCAAACTCTCTGGCATATATACATGAATGTAGTGCTGGTAAGATAGTTCAGCAGACTATGTGCCTGCTTATGCAAGCACAGGGACTGTGGTTCAATTCCTGGCACCACAGACCCCACCCCCAGATGCGCTGAGCTGGTGACCAATTCTGTGCGTGGTGCTGCATGCCTGTAATCCCAGTGCTGGGGAGGCTGAAAGCAGGAGGTTCGCCATCAGTCTGAGCTGCGTAGTGAGACCCTGTACCAAATACATAGAAAAATAGTAATAATAATAAAAATTAAAAAATATATATGAATATAAGAAAGACACATATAAACCATATTTTTTGCGTACTTTCCAGTAAGTCATCATATCCAGACCTATTGCAATTCTGAGAAAGCCTTACATGTGTGGATGATGTAATACACAACTCAGTACATTGCCTGTATTAAATTTGTGCATAAGAGGAATGCAATGATTACTTTCTCCTAGAAGTAGGGAAACAAAGGTACAAAGAGATTTACATGCTTGCTGGACATCAAATAGGTACTAAGTAAAGGAGCTGGGAGTTGACATTGGACAGTGAATTCCTGGATGTGAGCTCTGGGTGCCTGTGACAAACAACTTGTCTTGAGACATTAAATTATGAGAGTATTGTGGTTTATGTAGGTAGAAATAGATACATATATCAATATAGATATACTTCCTGGACAATGCTATAGCTATCTTCATACTTATTGAAAGAAGCAGCATCCTGTGTGGTCCAGAACCCATACCTACTTTCTAGTGTTTGCAGCCACATCCACCTGCATTTTATAAACTCTCTTTTGCATAAATCTCCTCTGTCTACACTGATGGAATGAAGGAACACTGACCTCACACTCTGTTTTCACTTGTAATATCAACAGAAAATTGCTGTTGCTGCTGGGTGTAAAACCATTACGTCAGCTGTCATGGTTCACTGCCTGCGCCAGAAGACAGAGGAAGAATTATTAGAGATCTCACAGAAGATAGTAAGTGCCTCCATTCCAATGGCCTTACTCTGTGTACTTGACCCCTTCTTTATCTTTTTCAGGTGTCTTTTTAAAACCATCTGGAATAGTTTCTTACCTTTCAGTAGCATTGTTAGGCTAGAGACATAAACTGGAATTTCATTTTTCCTTGTTTGTTATGAATTAGCGCAAATGTAAAAAATGTCCAGTGATAACATGATGTAACTGCCCCCAGCTTTATCAATGACAATATTTTGATATTCTTATTTTCAATTGTATTTTAAGAATTGAATATTACATTATTACTATAAGCAACAACCACCCTGAATTTTGGGGAAGGGAAAGCTAAGTATATTTTTTTTCAGAAAACAATAACAGTTTATCTCTGTGGATTTAGAAGCTATACATATTATAACACATCAGTGACCTGTTTTATTACATTTTCTGGTAACCCTGACTCAATTCAGGTATCCTATGTCATCAACCCTTCCATTCATGTAGCCATCTTCTGGCCATATAATTCATTAACAATTCTTTTGATCCAGTATTTATCTATCCACAGCTTTTTATTTGTGTATTTTCAGTGAGGTAGCCCAATCCCAGTAAAGTACCAATCAACATATATCCACACTCCTTTACCCAGTACTCCAAAAACACTGACACACCTATCACCTATCTGCTAGTTGTCATCTGTTTATCTATGTATTCATCCAATTATAGGTGTATTGAGTTACTCATACATCCCTCTCTGCAGCTAAGTGTATGGGAGTGTGCCGTCAGGGGAGATAATCTATGCATAAATTGATCACAGTCGCTTCTCACAGAGCACTATACAAGGAGAAAGAAAACCATATACTTAGTGGGTTAAGTGTAGTGTGAGTACAGAGAATGAATATATTAACAATATCCAGCAAGGGTGCTTCTCAGGGAGGTGACATTTGTTCATTTGTGGATGATTATGGCCTTTAATTTATTTACAAGGAAGCTCAACAGAACAAACATCCAAAGAGACCAGCATCCAGGGCTCAGCAGAGCACTCCCTTTGTGAATGGATTTGTGAAATCAAGAGTTATCTGTGCTTCTTAATTTTCCATCTGTATCTCAACACAAGAAGAAATGTCTATACCCCCAGGTCAAACCTCTAGTACTGGGTTTTGAGATGAGACCATAAATGGACACTAATGTAGCTCTCAGGCTTGAGTCCTGATTCATCAGGTCAAATCAGTCAGCCAAGATATTACAAAAATTAAGACATTGTTTTCCTAATATTTGGAAAAAGTAAAATATTTAAGTCATTTTCCATGTGAGAGAAGAGGACCTAGTTTTTGGAAAGATAGTTGGTGATTGGGAAAATTCAGAGAAATTGTGATCCCAGGACAATTTTCTGAGTTGTGGAACAGCTTCCATGATTACCAGTGACCTCAGCAAGCAATAGTACACACACACACACACACACACACACACACACACACACACACACACACAACCTGGCCTGTGGTGGCTATGACTCATAATGGAGGCATCTCCAGTGATTGCTGTCCACATATCTGGGACAGACTTGTTAGATACTGTAGATAATTTCAGTCCCTAGAAATCATGAGATCCTGGTGAATGTACAGCAAAGAAAAGTATGAGTTGATAAGAGATTCAGTGAGTCTGTATGAATCATAGTTTTCCTAATATAAAATGAGAGAATTGATTTCAAAGTGACTGAAAGAAAAATGGATTTTGATATGAAAGAATCTTGGCTGGATCCATGAACTCTAAAGATATTATTGAAAATTTACCTGTCTCTCTGACTCAACTATAACTCCTTAGTGGGCTTCTCTCTGAAGTACATTTATTCCTTGGAGAAGTAAAAAGACAACAACCCTCTGGACATATATCTGTTTAGAGATCATCTACCTTAAAATTACAGCATCAGTTTTGGTGTATATTCTGTTGGATTGATGTTGGCATGTATCCATCCTTGCACTAATCTCTAAGTTTGGGTACCTAGAGACCCTGGATCACATATTGATACCTGAAATCATGAAGGGTGAGAAAGAAGAGGGAAGCAGGTGAAGGATGATGGTAATGCAGTCTCCAGTCACTGTTCTCCTATCTCATCAAATATTCCCACCACCACAATCAGCTTTTCCATTTTTCCCCAAAGGGAAAATTGCAGTAATATTTCCAGGGTGAACACATAGGAAAACGGATATAGAGAAGAGCAGATGCCAGTAGCTCCAGTGCTCTCAACCCTAGGTTCTCAGGATTGAGCCTCCCTTATTAGTGCCTATCTCTCCCTGTCCTACTCTACCATCCTATGCTTATGTCCAGCAAAGACTGTGCAGTGTCCTTGCTGTCTGGGCCCAGCCAAAGAGGAAGCATGAGCAAATATGCTGCAAATGCAATGCGTTTGGGGCACAGATCTTTAATTCAAAGATTTCACATATCTGCCTTTGTCTTCACAGAAACTTCTTCAAGTGGATTTACTTGGAGACCCCAGAGAGGTGAGTACTTTTGCTCTCTTGATTATAGATTTTGATTTCTTACACTTTTAAGTTCCTGTTCATTATTAATAAAAACATGCTCCTTCTTGTGACATATTGCTGAGGCCAAGTGACTTGCCAGGGTAACATCAGCAGGGGAAATCAGAGACAGGCCTGAAATGCACTACCCTGATTCTCAGTGCAATGCTCCTAGTCAGCAAATCTGTATAATCTTGCTTCAGCTATCCTTTTTTTTTCATTCACGTATTCTACATTAAAAAGGCCATGTGGAAAGAAGTTTGACCAGAATCTTCTACTACCAATATTAGGCGTAAACTAGATAAGGGGCTCAGAAGCCTTGATTGAAATCTCCTGGAAAGTCTCCTGGGAAGCCATGGAGGCTATTTGCCTATACAAGAGCCTCCCAGTATTTAGGAATCTCACACAATCTTTCATCTCTTTCCTTAAAGTCACTGCCTGTAGCACTATCAGGGTCTGGTGAGATTAGCTGAAGCATCTTAAAAATCCTGTCCTCTTTGTTCCTTCCCTGGAGATCAGAATACTTCCTCTTAAAGATCTTGTGAAAACAGAATTAAATCTATTCAAGCATTAGCAAAGATATAAGAAGACATTTTAAATGGCATGGCCTGACTATATTTGCATTATAGAAGTGATGTACAATATTCACTGCCCTCTTAGAGCCTTCTATCCCATTGATCAGAGTGCAGGAGAAACTTAACAAAACTATATTCTGTATGCAATGGTGGTCAGAAAAAAGGTGAAAAACTGTTTACTCTGGGAACAGAATTGAACAGTGGTTTCTGGGAATGGACTGATGAGTAGGTGTATTATTTAACTTTCATGTTGCTGGAACAAAATACACACAGCTTAAAGAATGAGAGGTTTATTTTTGGTCAATTTCAGGGCGTTCAGTCCATGGTTAGATGGCTCCAAAGCAGAAAAGTTCTAGTAAAAGGGCCTGGTGGAGGACAGCTTTTCACCACATGGTAGATGGGAAGCACTGAGGGAAGAGAAGAACCTGGATGAAAACACTCCCTTCCAAGATGTGCCCTCAGTGGTCAGTGTCTTCTGATTTGACTAGGCCCTGCCTACAAACATGAGACTTTTAGGAGACATTTGAGATCTAAACCATAGCATAGGTGCCATCTGAGTGTACCTGTGGAGGCGGGCGGGAGCTGGTTTTAGGAACCTAAAGGAAAATAGTTCTAGCAGAAGAAACAGCAGCCCATGCTTTTCCCACTTTTGGAAAATTGCTGTCTTTTCTTTATATGGCAGCGACCTTCATTCCTAGATCCCACTATGTATAGTAAAGACATGCTCCCAGGGGCCTATGTGTATCTTCCTTCACATGAGCTATTCTTTTTGCTGGTTCCTGGTCAGCCTTCTCTGAGCTCCACAGCTTGTATAAAATAGCAGTAGGTTGCACTCCAACCTGTTCTATGTTGTTTTACTATTATGGCAGATTTTGTCCCTTGTCTAGATCTTCTCTTGCTCTTATGTAGGGACTCAAGTTTCATTTAGGCACCTTAAGTGATAAGCATTTCTTCAGCTATATAGATATGTGCAGCTGACCTTCAACAATCTGGGAATCTGTGAATTCATTTACTTGCTGAAAAGTATTGGTTACTCACGTCAGTACTTATAAGGCTCCTGTGATCATCTACAATGAACATATGTTCAGGGCACTGGGCATCTTTAGTTACATCATGACCCTGTACCCATGTGAGGTGAAAAAGAAAATTATTCTTTATAGCTCCTTCTCTCATAGTAAGAAATGTTTTTTCTGTCATGGCAGTACCCCATTTTTGTATATTTGCTTTCATTAGTGATTTCTCAGTTAAAGTTGATGTGCTGTCTAATATTCCTAAGCACCGGCAGCTGGGCTATGCCTTACAAGAAAACTACATGAGATAGAGATGCTACATCCAGGGCTAACTTATGATTTCATTACCAGTGATTCAGTGTTAATGAGTCAACAATATTGAAATATAAGGGGAGAGGAGTTGATTTGCATATCTTTAAGTGAGGCCATTGTGAAAGTGGTAATGTAATACATAGAACATGTGATAAAGTGATGAGAAATAAGGAAAAGCAGCTAAAAGTGTGGATTTATGAGTTGTTGAATTTATAACAAGCACAGTAGATAGCACTGTGGTGAATCATAAATCAAAAAAAAATTATAGTTACCTAGGGTCAAGAAAAATCTTTAGTCCTTCCCAAGTGGTGTTTTATAATAAACATATTTTACATGTAACTAATACTTTGTAAGAATTTTGTATTATATAACATGCCTTCAATGAGTGTTAACCCACAAAGCAAGAGTAATGAAAATATGATGAAACCTAACCTTGGAACTTCCTTTGGAACAATTACACAGTATGTGATCACTAGTTAATGTGATTTTACACATGTATCTACTATAAGTCACCAGAATCAACTCTTGTATATTGCAATAACATGTATTTTAATTTGGGTGAGGGTTCTCTTCTTCCTCTTCTTCCAGCATCACCCCTCCACCACTAGCTTCCCACAATTCTGCTTGGTGTCTCATAAACACAGTCTGTTTGTTAGGACCCTGGGTATTTGTGGGCAGTGCCCACCATCAGGGAAGTCTATTGTGTTTGCCACACTTTCATTTATGCAGTGAGAGAGAGAGAGAGAGAGAGACATATGAAGGGACAGAGTCACCACAAACATGCTGTTCTCTTCCCTAGCATTATCCCTTAATAGGCACTGTGATAGATGGAGTGTTACTGCTCAAGACACCTGAAGAAATTAGTGCTGAAAAGAATTTTAACACCGTCCCCTATATGGTAGGAATCAACAAGCAAGAGTTTGGCTGGATCATTCCAAAGGTGAGTATATACAGAACTCTTAGAAAGATGCTCCTCCTCTGTACATTTTAAGACATCATTCTCCTCACTTCTGGTCCCAGGAAATCATCCTTCTCCAAGGCCCCTCAAAGTTTAGAACAGTTGTCCATATTGGCACCAGTGGCTATTTACCTGGAAAACTGCCCTGGTATGACACATTGGTCACCTTGGAAGTACAAGGGTGTCTTGAGAAGCTGGGGAGTCCAGGGTACATAGGATGGAGTGCCACAGCTTCTACCTTGGGCCTGCACTCCTAGCTCCTATAGATCTGCATTTGTATTTCTCATAGGAAAGATTCAGAGAATATTTCTCATTAGAAATACTCCTTTGAGATGAGTTCATTCTCTAAATGGAATGAAGAGCTTTCTCTAGGTCAAAGATAAATAAATCTATTCACTATTAGGACAAGTTTTATTTAGTAATTTGATCATAATAGGAAAAAGATCAAGCATGACATGAACTCAAATCTCTAACACCAAAGGCTGGAAAGGCTCAAGGATGGGTATGCTCAAGAAGGCACTTGGGGCATGAGGGGTGACTGCACAGGGCCAAACCACTGGACTTGTTCACTCATGCTTTTCTGTGGGAGAAGTCAATTTAGGCTCATGGCAGAAAGCAGAGGTGTAGGTTGAAGTGAGGCTATCCCTGAAACTAGACTTGGTCTTCCCATGGAGACTCAGAGATATCCAGAGTCATCTTTTTGTACATTTACACATCAAACAAGTTCAAAATATTATTTCTTAGTGCCTTGAGGAAGCTATTTTGGGTGAAAGATTTACATTTTGAGCAGCAGAGAAGAACTGATAATTATCTGTTTTCTTAAGTAGCTTTTCTAAGGGAAGATTCATAATGTTTGCTTATGATCAGGGATTTTCCCACCAGTGGAAAGCATTTTAATGTCTAGCCTCCTGTTGGGATGCAACTTTAACCTTCAAGAAGACAGGCAGGACTCTGTGAAGTCTCTTAGTACACATATTTGGACAAAAGTGTCATGTGACAGGACTTCTGCAGGCCTCACTTCAAAAGTACCTCAGTGGTTGTACTAAAGGACCAAAGACAATGGTGGTTTTCTCCACCTCAGTCATCTGATTTTGTGGCATATGGTCAGTATCCTCTGTTCCTGAACCTATGGTTCAACAGTACCTTGACCTAAATCCTAAATGACCCTTTGCTGCCTGCACAACCATTTTTATTTTGGATCCATGACCAGGTATTTTTCTATATATTTAAATCTATCTCTATCCAGATTTATCTAGCTCTATCTATAATTTTACCCACATCTAGATCCTTATCTCTATATCTATATGTCTCCTCTATGAGTTTTTGGCTATGCCCATTTGTTTCACTAAAGTGTTCAAAGTAATGAAAGACCTAGGCCTAGAAATTTCCAATGCAAAAGCTTTGTTCTGCATTGATTTGGTTGGTTTCTTGGTATTTCCCACTTACTCACAAATGATTAATCATTCTATTAACAGTTGATGGGAAATCCAATTCCTGAAGGCAAGCTGGACCAGAAGACGGCCACATCACTTTTGTGGAAGTTCTATCCTTTTATTGTAAGCATATAGGGAATCATGAGAATTAGAACAACACAGAAGGGCTGTGAGCTTGCCCATAGTTACAGACCAATTCAGTGGCAGACAAAAGACTAGAATTTGCAGTTTGGCCCTTTTTTTTTTTTTTTTTTTTTTGCCTTTTACACTAGTAATTTCACCCTTAACAAAGCTTGCTGACTGGCTGGAGAATACATATTACTCATCAGAGGGGTGATCATTTTCTTAATGCATTTCAGAATGTTCCTGAGGAACTTGCACCATTGGCCACTGAGAAATATTTAGGGGGAACAGATGATCCTGTCAAAAAAAGAGAGCTTTTCCTGGACTTATTGGCAGACTTGATGTTTGGTGTCCCATCTGTGACTGTGGCCCGTGGCCACAGAGGTGAGTTCTAGAAGACAGAATCTCATACAACAGTTTTGGTCTCTGATCTGCCTACTTCACATCTAGACAAATACAGAAAATTGTGAGGTTCACAGGCTGGTTTTTTGATGGCCCAGGGAGGGGCCCTGTCTTGTTTTGCTTCTGACAGGAGTCTACTATGAAAAAAGGATGCAGATATAAGTTGTTAATTTGGGAAATGATCACAGAAAACACCAGTAGGGAGAGATAAGGAAATGACCTGGGCAACAGATGGACACCAAATGAAGCAGAGCTTAGTATGTTTCTACCATGCAAAAACCAGAGCTAGAGAGCTGTGAGAAGCAAGCAGAAGATGCCTATCAGAGGTACCCTGTCTATACAGCAAGGAATCGGCCATTTATCCACCAGTACTCACATGTCCTGATTGAAGACTCTTCCAAATGGTTGTAAATTTTGTGTTTTGATTTCTAGAAAACATGTGCAAAGTAATTTATGGTGTCCTGACAAAAGCCTGAGAAAAAGAGTTACAGGTGCTGGAGGTGGAAGAAAAATTGACATGTCCAGAATGGATGGCTATGGATGAGGCATCAGTGGCAACTGGCCCAGAAGCTCCTCCCTTGAGTTGGTGGTGATATGTGAGACTAGACTGCAACTATTTCGTAATGGGTTACAAAATATTTTCATAGTAAGAGGTATATTTATGATAGGTTAACTAGTGGATCTGGGAGAAGAGTAGGAATCAAATACAGGATCAGACAGGTTGTGCAGCAGCAAGCGTGGCAAATGCAGAGGGGCTTACATGTAGGGCAGAGGCAAATGAGTCATTTTAAATATCTGCTCAGACTTTTCTGTTTTGGTGTGTGCCAGGGTGGTAAGCTGAGGTCAGAATGGGGTCTATCACAGGACCTTCTGATCCTGATACAACACTGGGTGGATAGAGTGGGTTTAGGGACAGTTGAGCACTTCTAGATGGAGGGGGCCTTCTATAGGTTCCATTTTGGAGCCTCACAGAACCCTCTTTTGTCACCAGGTCTTATTCAGCAAGTCTGAACCCAGCAATGGCTCTTTATTCCTGAATCCTCTTCCTACCATTCTGGAAGGGCTTTTGAATTCAGAACTTAATAAGTATTATAAGAACTAACCTTCATATTCTTTTTCCATGTTTGATTTTGTGCAAATGTAATTACTTGTAAGCAACTTCAGGGCATCAGGTGAATTTTGAATATTTGAAAGTGAGAATGAGAGTGATTCATGAAATTGTTAAAAATTTAGAATTTGAAAATTATATTTTATAAATTTATGCTGTATACTTTTATGATATGATTTATAGACACAAGGAAGAATAATTATATTATGATTTATGAATACAAAGTAGAATAATTGCCTCAAGCTGATGAAACATACATCTCCTTAATGAGAACACTTAAAATTTATTTCCCTAGAGATTTAATTTTACAGTGCTGTCATTTAGTACATTCACCACAATATGCAACAGAACTAAAGAAGAAGAAAACAAATTTTTTGTCTAAGATTCTGTACCTATTCATCATCCTCTCCACCTTCCCTTCATGCCAACCTGTATCACTACCACTTTTTCTCTTTAGTTTTAGATTCCACATATAATGATGCCATGATATTTGTATTTCTCTCCCTAATTTATCTCACTGGTAATGATCACCAGTTTCATACATGTGGTCATAAAAAGACATAATTTCTTTGCTTTGAAGACAAAGAAATTCCATTGTGTATCTAATGTAACACTGTCATTGCCCACTTTTCTGCTGACAGATGCAGGTTGATATCATAATTTTACCTCTGTGTGCACACAGCAGTGACCGTGGGGATACAGTCTTGGCTTTGAGAAACACATTTTGAACAGTACTTTGAGTAGATACCCAGAATCAGGATCACTGGCTCATATGATAATTCTAGGTTTACTTTTTTGAAGACCATCACACAACTGTCAAAATGTCTCCCTTTCTCTACAACCACAAAAAGACTTCCTGTTTTTCCTTTATTTGTTTTGGATGAGTGCCATTCTTACTGAGGAAAGATAATATCTCATTGTGATTTTGTTACATCTTTCTAATTACTAATGGTGAACATTTTATGTGTTTGGTACAGGGTCTCTCTTAGTCTGAGACTACGCAGCTCGGATTTGTAGTGATCCTCCTATTTTAGCTTTTCCAGTGCTGGGATTACAGGCATACATCACCACATCCAGGCTCTGATGCCTGGCTCAGTGAATCTGGGAGCACAGCCAGTGTGGCATGTGGTGTCAGCAACTGAACCCTGATCCCCACACCTGCCTAAGCTGGCTCTTAGTCCACTGAGCTGTCTTGCCCACCCTGATGTTGAATCTTTTGAAACTACTTTTGTTTGTAATCTTTTGAGAAATGTCAATTCAAGTCCTTTACTTATTTTTTTAATTGAGTTTTTTTTCTTTTTCTGCAGCACTACAAATGCTCAAACTAGGCTAACTGCAAGACACCCAGTAGGTTGTAAATATGACTGAAATGAATGAAGACCACATTTTATCCATGGGACACATTTAGTGCATTAGTTGTGCATGCTCTGTTCTTTGTTCTGTCATTTAATCAATATCTGTTTCAAACCTCAATTCTACTTCTACTATCTATGCTGCCTTAAAAACCAGAGAAGGAACTTTTATGAATCTGTTTCTGTCCTGTACAGCTAATCAGGGGCTTCTTTTATAATCAAAGACCTTTAAACTTTCCAGGTCTGAGTCTGGTAAGATGAACTGTGCATTTTCCTTTTCTTCTCAGATGCTGGAGCTCCCACTTACATGTATGAGTTCCAGTATGGTCCAAGCTTCTTCTCAGGCTTGAGACCCAAGACGGTGATAGGAGACCATGGGGATGAGATCTTCTCAGTGCTTGGGGCTCCATTTTTAAAAGGTACTGGTTCTTTGCTGACTGGGAACTTGGTGTTAGTAGCCTTGGGTTCTATCCTTAGTTTGATGGCCTTTAACAAGTTTCTCCTTGTCTCCTCACCTTAGGCTCTTCATTTCATGTCACAGAACTGAGCTTCACTGAGCAGAACACAGCCTTTCTCCTGCTCTACAGTGCATGGAGGAGGATGTGTATTCATGTGCCCCAGCCATAATCTCTCTCACCCTTCTAACCTGTAATATCAAAAGGATGCACAGTGGGTCATCTGCAGAGCCCTACTTGAGGGCAAGAATGCAACTGATTGAATTGCCACTCACTAAAGCCTACTATAATGAGAGTGAGAAGAAGTTAAAATTACTGAATCAAATATCATATGCATCCATGTCTAAAATTCCATATACCTAAAACATATATCTTTACCAATATTGTATTTAACAATATGATATCGAATGAAATCTTTCCATAGATGTGCTTAGTTTTTCAATACCTTTTGACTTGTGTTCTATTTCATGGTTCCTCATAATACTCACATACCTCTGGCACCTCTCACTTTTTATTCCTTAGGATCCTGTACACAGATGACATTTTCATTATCTATGAAAATGTAGACATGTTTAGGAGAATAAAAAGGGTTGTTCCATCCAGTAATACTACAAGGCATAAGAATCCCTAGGGTGTGCAATTGTAATTGTGAGTGTTAATTATGAACACAGAAGACAAAGGCCCCCAAAATATGAGTGGATTTCATGTCTACGACTGAGTCCTACATACGTGATTTTGAAGCTTAAATTGCACACCAATTAACCAGGATCCTCTTACAGTATAGATGTTTGACTCTGTAGGTATGGAGTAAAGGCCACACTATGCATTTCTAAAAATTCTTCAGTACCACTACACTCTGAGTATTAAAGGCTTTTCTCATTCTTCTGCATAGGGGGTGCCTCAGAAGAGGAAATCAACCTCAGCAAGACAGTGATGAAATTCTGGGCCAACTTTGCTCGAAATGGGTAAGGCTGTTGTAAAGATTGAACAGAGTTGGTGTTGTTGTGTGGCTGGCCACACTTATGTAGTATTTTCACAACTAAGTGATCAAAACCTAGATCCAGACCATAGCCCTCTGACAATGACAGCTCACTGTAAATGTACAAGCTGTCCCAGGAGTTGGGGATCTCCCTGTTTCTAGAGATTCATGGGCCTCTTTATAGAATTAAGCCAGGGAAAATTTGAAAATCTTAGGAAAAATGTGTGGTTTACTCAGCTCTTTGGACAATTTCTAATAAATTCTGTTTCTAGGAACCCCAATGGGGAGGGGCTTCCTCACTGGCCAGAGTATGACCAAAAGGAAGGATATCTTCGTATTGGTGCCACCATCCAACCTGCCCAGAGACTGAAAGACAAGGAAGTGACCTTCTGGACCCATCTTCTTGCAAATAAGGCAGCAGAGAAGCCACTGCAGAAAGCACACACTGAGCTCTGACTGGGAGGCCCAGCCAGTTTCAGGAACCTGGAACATTCAACACAGTTGTATTTGATAGATCCTGTTTGTAGGCCAAAGAGGCATCTTATTGTAGAGGCCAAAGAATTGTTTCTTGGTGTTGGGAAGAATGCAAGGATGGGTAATGTTTTCACTCTGTTCCCAATTTGGAGATAAAGGTTCTTTTGAACAAAATAATCACTGTCTGTGCCATGATCTGGAGACAAACACTCATCCTCAGAGAGATAAGGATCATTTCCTCCTCCACATGCTTGTACTTGTGAGAATGTCTTTAAAATGTTTATGAAAGTTCCAAAGATCAACTGTAGACTAGAATGAAAGTGTAAAGCCCATGAGACCCACAGTTCTGTTGGGGAGTTTACATTAATAGTAGACTCTTCGCTATGAATCTATGTCAGTTATTCATGAGAAAGATTAAGGGCAAGTGGTAAAATGAGAGAAAGCCTTTTTCCATTGTGTAGGCACAAAGTTATGCTCAGACCCTTTTGAGAAACAGAATTTTAAAGCCACTAGACAAAGAATAGTGAAAGTTCACTTGCTCAGAGCCCTGGTGAGGAACTATTGGGCAAGCAAAAATGGAAAACTTAAAAACTCTATATTCCTTCCAGTTTGATATAAGAGATTTCTGCCACAAGAATCTGCCCTTGTCTATTTTTGTAGGCTTTTCAACAGTTGTTGGATAGTACTGGAATTTGGAGGTACTGGTCTGCCTCCTTTATTTGGTATTCTGAGTGACC
>NW_004525023.1:66336-83045 GCF_000260255.1 Octodon degus
CCGACGCTCTTGATTCATGCATTTCAGCTGAGCTAGTGTCCTCTGCGTTTGTTCTGGGTGGGCACTGGTTTTCTTCCATATGTTTCTGCATTTGATTCTTTAGTGCAGATGTTATTAATTCAGGGATTTCTTTTTTTGTTTCTAATCTGAGTTCCTCTATACCTTTCTGCAGCTGTTTCTTTACAGGTTCTTTGACTGCTGGAGAAGGGCAGGTTAATTGAGAAAGATGCATTCCTCAGCAGATACCAGTGGTTGCCAGGGACCAAGTTGACAAAAATCTTGTTGTGCAATGTAAAACTTTTAGGATAATGTCTTACAATAAAACATACAGCAAAATCGGAAAGAGAATAGTGTTACAAGTCCTTGGAATTCATTTAGTTGATATTATATTGTTTGATTGTATAATGTGATCGTTCAAAGACAGGCATTGTGTCCATTAGGACAATCACTAAAAGTTTCTTTCAAAGAGAAGGCATAGTCATAAAATAGGGGGCATTAAAAAATTTCAATGAGAAAGCAAGCAAGCAGAAAAAAACAAGCAAGGAACATATCAAGAAAAAAAAATGCTTGCTGACAAAGTAAAAATTATTAAATCAATCAACAAAAAGAGATTATCAGGTTGGATTTAAAGGAAAAGTTTCTGTAACATTCTCTGTTATGGATAGTCTGATTCAAGATCTTTACATTTGTCTGATGAAAGATTTTAACATCCACATTTCACCTGTCTTCTGATCCTGGTCTGGAGAAACTGGTAAGAAAGCAACTCTTTCTCTGGTGGCAATGGAAGATGCAAATCTCACAAACATCACTATATCCACCTCTCCAAACACATTAGCACCCCAACCAGTGTTTTTCCTTGACCTCTTTAGCCATGTGGGACACTCATGATAGATTTCTACTCACCACACTAAAGATGACAAGAATGTGTGAAATAAAATATTTCATCTTTTGTGGGGCATGGTATGATTAGTCTTGACTTGCAAAGCACACTGTGGGTGAAAATACATTACAAACATGAAGGAATAGATTAAATGCAGAGGAAAAAAGATATACCATATAGATACTAAAGTGGATACATTTATCAGGGAAAAATGTAGAAAAATTATTTGGAGAGGTCATTCAAAATCTCAGTGGTCAGATTACTCTTCTGGGCAACTGAAGTGAATTTTCTTGGCTCTAGGAGAGAACCTGTACATCTATTTATGTTTTCAGTTTTCAGGCCTGATGCACATCTTTGATTCAAAATCACTGAATCTGAACAGTATAATATGTGTATATTTCAAGCTCGAGTAGCTTTGGAAATCACTTTTATTTATTAGTTGTGCTTATTGCACCCAGATTTGCATAAGATAGAATGGGTCAAATGTCAGCACCTTTGAATATTCTAACGTGCTACAAATTATGTCCCTCATTCTCACCCCCAAGACTGAATCCAAGGCCTTTTCCCTGACCTACTCCCACTTGCTACATGCTCAGTTTTAAGAAATTTTTGTTTGTAGACATATTCTGAATATATTACTAATTTTCCCATGCTGGGCTCAAGCTTGTAATATCTCTGCATCAGCCTCTCAGAGTGCTAAAATTATAGGTATGGGTTACCATCCCCAACTCTGCAAATACGTTTTATTGAAAAGGCACATCACTTCATACTCTTAAGCAATCAGAATGTATTACACTTTGTGGTCGTCTTGGTATTTCCATTATTGTAAGAACATAAAACATCTAGCTATTTTCTTATTTTAAAATTAATAACTTATTCAAAGATATTCATCCCTATTTCCTCTGAAGCGATCTTGTACTCAATTCATTAAATAACAAAACAAAATTTCCATCCTTTCCTTGTGTATTTCCCAGTGTCCAGCAGAGGGCAGCACTTTAATGGGGAAAGAGGCTTTTTTAGGGGGAGACTCTAGAGGTGCTGGTGGTGAGATATTTTGGAACTTGGACAGAACAGAAAATATACTTCAATTAAAAACAATATCATGTGTAGTGTCCTATTTCTCTATTACATTTGGGAAGGGGAAAAAGTATTTATTGACCATGACCTGCAAAGGCTAACCTCACGAACAAGGCAATGGTTGTGCCCTGCATTTTTGCTCTTCTAGTCTTTGTGTTTTAAAAACTTTGGGAAAATTTCTAAAGAGCATGAGGTAAAGCACGTGAAGTCCCTCTACCCATGGCTCCCGGCTTCTGCTCTTCTATTTAGGGTGCCTTGGACTTTGGACCTTTTCTCACTCCTGAAACCCTATGTTTCTCACTCCCAGCTTCTGATCTAAGCTTCAAATCTCAAATTTCTGGCCAGCAGAGAGGGGGAGAGAAGGGATTACATCTGAGGCTTTGCACATGGGATGCATTGGTGCCAAAGATCAGAAGGAGACAAGTGAAATGTGGAGGTTAAAAGTTTTCAGCAGACAAATGTAAAGATCTTGAGTCCATTCCAGATGTAAGAAGGGAGATCCATGTGACCCTGGTTCTGATGGCCTCCCTTCCTACACCTGGAATGGAGCTCATCCAGTCATAGCCCTTGTGCCCTGATAGACTGTGTTAAGAGTGAGTCTCATTTGTTTCCTGGGGAAGGAAAGTCAGGGAGAGGAAAATTTACACAATGAGCTGGGCATTCCTTTGTGTCAGAATGTAAGTACAAGTGGGTTCACTGCTGAAGTGTTTGATGTGTTCCCTGCAAAGGTGGGAGTTCAATAGTGGACCAAAGAAGATGAGTAGCAGAGAACACTGGCTAGGTGGAACCATGGCTGTCAATGTGGAGGGAGATGATGGCAGCTCCCCTAGCTGCTTGGGTTAGGGTGGTATGTTGGTTGTTGCTGTAGCAGACCTTGGGGATCAATGGGTTTTATACCTTGACCTGTATGAAACCTGTTCTTTTGAACAGGGAGTTTGTATTAGCTCATTTCCTGTTGCTATAACCAAATCTTTGAGATTAGGTAGTATAGCAAGGAAAGAGGGCTATATATCTCTCAGTGCTGGAGGGTCAAGTGGATAGCACTGGCTTCTGCTTGCCTGTATTGGGACTTTGTGACTTTTCAATGATGAAGGAGTTCAGAAAAGAGCAGAACTGGCATGGGCCACACTCACTTTGCTTTATAATAATTCTCTCTCACTAGAACTATCCTGGTTATGTGAGGACTATGTTATACTATTCTTTCTTGAGGATGATGCTCTCAGTGACCTAATTATGTCCCAGAAGGCTACCTCTTAATTTTATGAGGTTCTCCTTCACTATTTTACATGATTGTAGTTTTCTCCTAATCAGTGTAAAAGTCATTCGTGGTGGAAATGAACCATCATTTGTCCATCCCACAGCAGTGAGCTTTTGGGTACCATACGAATCTGCTCAGATGACCATGACAAATTGCCACAGGCAGTATGGAAGAAGCACTAAAAATTCATTTTAGCATAGTGCTGTCTACTAGGCAGTCCACACCAAAGTGCTAGCTGATTTGATTCCTAGTGAGAACTCTGTGGTTTTCAGGCCTTCTCACTTATTTACCCTTAATATAGCCTTTCTTTTGTGGGTAAGTGTGTGTGTGTGTGTGTGTGTGTGTGTGTGCAGTAGGTAAACATGAATCTGTTTATTATGTAGAATATTTCTATTGTCTAATTATTAACTTTAATTTTATGAATTTTATTATGTTAAACAATAAGTACTTAAAAGGAGAAACTCACAAATATAAAGCATTGGGGTTTGAATATTATTGAGTGCTTATAAAAAAAGCATCACAATTTTAAACATTGACTGGTTTTGGATGTACAAAGTCTAAAAGAAGAACATCAGAAATAAATCCCTGGGCTGGGGAGATGGCTCAGTGGAATAAGTGCTTCCCTGGCAAGTGCAAGGGCCTGAGTTCAGTCCCCAGTTCAAAAAAAAAAAAAAAAAGAAATCCCACATAAAGTACAAAGAAAATACCAATATCACTTTACAAAAAAATCTTTGCTTCAATTATCACACCTAAGGCAGTCTGTACACATCACAACAGCATGATCCATACACATGAATCATTCACACTGACAACCCATGTCTTTTGCTTTCCTGGTCTCTTATTTAGGAAACACTTGACATCTTAGTGATTTATATATTTTTAAGGAGGTTTGTATTTTATTATAGTGTATATAGTTAATAGGAACTTAAAATATCAATAAGATAAATTATTAAATTCTTATATATCATGCATTTAGAATACAGCATCTCATCATGATGGAGAGTAAAAATGTAGACTTATGGAGAATTGATGGGTCAAAAGATGGCATGAAAATATATGCCCTTGTAGATACAGAGTTCAGAATATCTTAACTTCAAACCATGAGCAATTTGTGCTAAGTACAGCAGAACTATAAATGATTTCATTTTGGTTATTGATGTGTCATAATAAAATCATTTTTAATATGGCTATTATTTGGGCTGGCCAAATAGCTCAGTGGATTAAAGTGACTGCAAGCAGGCTTAGGGGTGGGGTGTCTGACCCCAGGCCTGCTATGCTAGCCCCACCCCTGGGGCACGTTGAGATGGCGATTGAGACGGCATCGTGGTGTGCACCTGTAATCCCAGCTCTTGTAAAGCTATAAACAGGAGAATTACTATGAGTCCAATCTAGTAGTGAGACCCAGAACACCCTGTAGACCCTTCCCTAAAAAAAAAATTGGCTATTAGTGCATACAGAACATTGCACTTGCATTTTAGCCTTTGTGTATTTCACAGTGTCTTTTAGTATTTCAACGTTAATTTTCCGACATTGAATGATACTGCTAGCATTCTGTCCAATACTTTTCACCCCGTCAAGATTTATACTATACATTTGGACCTGTTCTAATGCTGGATTATTTCATTTGGGTGCATGGTCATTTCATAACCTTTTGACTAGTTGGATATGTATTTATTTTGTTGCTTTCTTTCTCCTCTAAACCGAGGAGGTCTGCATCACCTATGTCTGTATCAGTAGATTCTTGGTCCCTTTCACTGTCACAGGAGCTTTAGCTCACAGAGTCATCTCCATAATTGACACACACCACTCTTCTGTTATGGAAGCATGCATTTTATCATAATAGATCTTCTTTATCATTCAGATATGAGTAATCTGCTGATTCACTTTTAACCTCCACCACAACATTTAAATCTGTTTTATCACATGGCTTTGTACTGAATTGAGCTACTTCTGCCAGAAAAATCAAAAGAGAACTTTTTGTAAACAACAACAACAACAACAACAAACAAACAAACAAAAACAAATTCTGGATTGGTGTGGAATTATTGGGCCTTCTGTGATGCTTGGGTATATACATGTGCAAAACCAGTTAGAAAATAAAGGTATGTCCAAATCTTATTTTGACACTTCAGCACACAAGTGCACCCTCTTCTGTTTATCATACCAATGATATAGTCTCTAGTTTGAATTATTACCCCAATGGGGTAAATATATAAATTACTCCTATAACCTCCAGAGAAAGGTACTAAAATGCATAGCTCACTACTATAATGCTAAAGTGCAAATTTGCAGTAGAAAAGTAAGGGACATGTCTGCTGGACACAGGCTAATGCCCCTAAAGACATCAAAGCAATTCTATTTGACTAAGACCTCATTATTGTGGGTTACTCAACCTTATTTGCCACCATCAATGCACATCTTCCAAATACATTTACTTAGTTATTGATTCTTCAACAGTGGAATTTGGGGATTGATATAATTCAGTCTGCTACAAATAGTCTCTAGTTTGAAGTTATTACAAACAATATTGTCATAAACAGTCTATAACCTGTCATTTTTTATTTGTTTTTTAAAATTTTTATTTGAACCAGAGTGTTTCTTGAACTTCTTCTGTGGCTTAGGCTGGCCTTGAACTCATTGTGATCTTCCTGCTTACTGAAATTGCAGGTACCATTCTCAGTTAGAACCTATATTTTGTGGACTAAATAAAGATACATTTCCTGTATTTATACCTAGTAGTGGTTTTGTTGGTCATAAAGATTTCATACACTAACATTAGCAGATGCTTCAGACATTTTTCCATTAAAGTTGTACCAACTCGTACTTTCATCAGCACAGTAAGAGTCACTTTACATTTTTTTTTTTTAATACTAGATATTTTCAGGATTGCTTCCCTTTCACTCTTATACATGACCTTGTATTTCCTTGACTAATTTAGTTTAGGGAATGATTTATTTTTAAATGTATCAGTTACTTAATCAGGCTCTTAGTAAGAAATTTAGAACACTAATTTATGAGGGTAAATTCCATTTGTCAGAGCAAAAACAGATTGCAGGTAGCCCAAAAGCTGAAGAACAGCTTTGATTTTTGCTAAAATCTGTGAGTCCACCACTTTCTAATCCCCCTTGTACATCTATGAAATCTAGGATCTACCTTTCTCAGTGTCAAAGATTTCACCCTCCTGGTATCTGGGTTTCTGCAGCTTCTTCTTCTTGAAGTGTCAGTGAGGTGTTTGGGGATTTTTACTTTGCTGATACCAATTTTTGTAGAGGTGGCATTGACAGATTTTTGGTGTGTTCTTCATAGAGTAACATGATTAAGGGTAAGAGGCCTAGCCACAGACAGCAAGCCACTGGCCAACTGCTTCCGGAAGACCACTCTCTTGCCTCTGTGATGGCTGGCAAAAATGATCAAGATGGTGCCGGGAGTGATGCTAACTTGAAGTTTCTTTACATGCTGACTGAATGATTTCCTGTCATGGCTCAAGAGCTTTTAGGGCACAGCTTCAGTAGGGTAGTATCTAGGCATTTTTTAAAACTTAACTACCTGGGTACCTCCATTCTTGTCCTCACCAACTGGTTTTGTGATTGTAGCAAGAACTTTCTCCTTATTTTTCTTCTCAACCTTTGATTTTGCAGCTGTGTACTTTCTCTTCTACAAAGCCTTTCTGGAATACACAATACATTGAAAGTATCTGTCAATTCCTCTAACCATAACAGGATTTTGGCTGCACTAGAGCTGCCCCTTATTAGACTTTTTTTTTGCCTTCTTCACCTTACCCTTTCTACCAGTACCACTGGCAGAAGACTTCTTGGCTTCAGGTTTCTTCTCTTTAGTGTCTGGAGTCTCAGTTTTTTTTTTTTCACCCACCATCTTGCAAGATGGTAAAGAGAACTAAGTTTCCTGGGAATGATTTACAGAATGGTTCTCAATCAAATAAATAATTCAGTGAAGAGAGAGGACTATTTGTGGTTTTCTGGTGATACAGGAGCCAGGAAAATTTGGTCCATCTCCTTGACCACAATTTAGGTAACCAGGTATAGATCCCATCAAGGTCCTCTTCATTGCAGCTACATTGGTGACCTCAGAAATTGCATCCTTTGACTCTGATCTCCAGACAAAAATCACATTATACTGACCCTGGTGAAGGATCTGTATATGCTCAGACATAAGTAGATGGTCAGAGTTTCAAGAGTCATTTAATTGAGTTATGTTGGCTTGAAAGGCAGAGAGCCTGTGGAAAACTTTTGCTCTGGATAGATCTGAAAGGGGAGAACAGCACTCCTCATGGATGTCCATGACGTACTGTTAAAGCTCGCAGTATGTGCTGTCTCCATTTTGCCATTGTCTTTGTGTGAAGTTTTCTTTCGTCCTTCTCACTGACTTCTACTTTCTGTTCTCTAAACACAGTTCTCAGTGTTCTGTCTCTTTCCAGATTCCAAAAAACTATTATCTCTCTGTCTCTGTTTATTCATGTGGGATTGTATATTCAACTCTATTTTTTTTTTTGGTCTTTTTAGAAGAATTTGAAGATAGAAGAGAAATTATATGGTCTCTTTTCTTTAACAGAATATGGTAAATTGGTTTTCCCAAAACAAATATTTACAAACAACATTTTCTACATTTTTACATCCATATTGCATAATGTAATAGGTATACTTAAGTATTTACTGTTCTATTCATTTTGATTATGTGGATTTTTATGACTTTCAATTTCACTGAGGTGAAGATCTGCTATATTTCTCTTTGGGTTTACCCAGAATTATTTATAGAGATTAGTGTTTTATAAATTTGGGTTTCATTGCTTCTTAGGTGTGGCCAATCCAACAGGCCAGGAGATGATTGTCTTTAGAGAGTTTGTCATTCACCATTTCCATAAGGTCTCACACCTTATAGGGCAGGTGCCATGTGTGGATCCTAAGTGCAGAAAAAAGTGGTGATGAGGTGAGGAATGAGGACTTTTATTGTGGTTTCTATAGGAATAATGAGATATGGACAGCATGAAAAGAATTGGGTGGTTTGAAGAATTTCAGTGGACTTCAAGGCTGTTTCCTCTGCTACCAGTCGCTAGAGTGATTAGGACAGAGAAAAAATGGTCCAGCATGTGAAAGAGTCCTAGAGACAGTGGTTGTGGTCTAAGCTCTGATGGGTTTGTATGAAGACAAAAAGTCCAGTCACATGTAAAAGCCTTTAAAATATTACGGGTAATCTTACTTCAGCAAGTGTTCAAGTGTCAAGACATTTGTGAACAAAATTTAAAAAATATATAATTATCATAAATGACTACAGGAGAGGTAATGCCCCTTTTAAGCCCTGGGATAGATTTTTAAGTGTGAGGATAGTCATCCCCACATAAAATATGTTCACTTATACTCTTGCCCATATTTGGTACTACTGTTAAAATAGTCATGGTAAAAATCTGTGTTCATTCCATGAGTGCAATTGAAATTTTTGGGTTGAACTTGAGTGCTTTGACATGTATGCCTGGATCTGTTAAAATGATTTTTTGTTTGGGTCCACTATATACCTATAATCTCAACTATATCATTGCTGATTCAGAGAAACCCTCGAGTCTAGGAAGTCCAGGTCAGCCTGGACAACATAGTAAGACTCCATCTCACAAAATATATTTTGCATGTGACTAGTTTGAAGAGCTCTTGGGATTCTGATCATCCATTCCCAATAGATGCAATGAAACTGTGTTTTGAACAGGTCTCCTACCTACCCACCCAGAGAAAATTCACTATGCTTCTGGCTTGCTTCCACAGAAGGAAAAGTAAGAAGAGAACAGATCATGCATTTAGAAATCTTAGAAAGGCCACACTCTTCTCCAGCACTGAACTAGTCCAAAATGCATCCTAGAGATTTCATCACACAGAGGACCTTGTGATGTCAAAGCTATTTAATGGTTAATGTACAAGGGTGTATATTGGTAGACTTCTAAATTTCTGTGTAAAAATATGTAAATGCTTATTCTTATTTTTTAAAAATATTTTTTACATTTTTAATCTTTTTTTCTTCATATTCTGGAAGGGCTCAAAGTTTAGCATATCAATACTTGATGGAAAATACCTGTTCCATGTTATGCTTAAGATGTTTGATATTCAGACAGACAGTAAGGTTAAGCTCAACTGCCTATGTTATAGGGTAATAATATCAATAAGCTTCTCTTCTGGAGGGTTAACAACTTAAGTTTGCAGACCAAAAATTAAAGAAAAAGAAGAGCTACAAGGACAGTTAACATTTTGGCCCTAGCCTTTCAAGGTCGGTAATGACTCAGGAAATAGGAGAACCTGTATTGTAACATCCTGTTACTCAGTTGTATCCCAAATTTTCTGATCAAGGAGATTTTGGGGCCACAGAGGAAATTGATTGATGATGTAGAGTGTGCTGAAGGAAAGTTACATAAAGAGAAAACATTCTTTCAAGCTCTCACGGAGAGCAAATTGGTCAAGCAATGGGTGTAACTCATCCATATGGCTGACACTGACAAAGGATCTACAAACTGAGGTACAGGGTTTCAGGTTAAACCCTGAGGGGATTTGACTGACCTTATCAGATACAAAAGTTACATTTCTTGTTATATAGGTCTTTCTCTTTCTTGGTCTTATGCATCCAGCTGAAAAGTATGGAAATGAAATATAAAAAGTAATGCCGTATTATTATGATGAGCTGTAAAATGCTGAAGTCAGCAACTTTGGACATTGACAGTCCTTTGGAAAACCCACTACTATTATGGACTATTGGACTATATTTGAATATTTTGCTGAATTCATGCACCTACAGTATGTAAATGACAATTCAATGCTCTTCTCTGACAAAACTATCCAAAAAAGGGGGCTACAGATGAATGGCTATTTTGTATCTTTATACTCAAAATAGTTAGGATAGATATACAGCTCCATTCTCTTAATTCAATGAATAAAGAGACGTTTGTTCTAATAGTGTTTGAGACCAGATATCAGGTCTGCATCTTGTAGAATGAATAACCACTAAGATAACAATGTGCAATGTATTAGCTACTGAAAATGTACTAGTAATTGGTTGTGAAACGGTCTCATTGCAATTTGTTTCTCAATAAAATATCAAAAGAAAAATAAATAAAGTTCAACATAAAAAAAGAAATACTCAATATTTCACCCAAAATTTCAGCCTGTGTTGGTAGTTTCTCTTCAAGTAATGTATTGTGCGATATTCTCTATTATCATGGCAAAATACTCTGAGAACTTATGAATATTTGTCATGGGTAAGAATAAAGAGAATGTATGTCACAACTCAATTTGAATGCTAAACTGGGCTTACATCCTGAAAAGTAAAAATGAGCTTCAGTATGAATGAGAATATAAAATACATACATATATACTATGTACTAAAAACTAAAGAATTCAAATACCTTGTTGGCTGAAAATGAGGAAGCAGTAAAATTCATGATACTGTATTTTAATCTTTTGTTAAAGCTCTGAATAAATTGCTAACCAAAGTGAGGTAGAAAAAAAAAAAGAACTTTCTAAGCATTCATTATGCTCTGTCCCAATTTCCTGGAGCCATATGCAGACCAAGTCTTCCATGTTTTCTTGTGATTACATTGACCTTGTGACTGTTTCCTCTAATGGAATGTCAGCAGAAGGGAACAGAAGTTCATTCAGGATGGGCTCTGAAATCTTGTGCTCACTCCTTCAACCCTTCATATGACTGTTCAACACTCATGATAATTTTAGAAATCACCAGTTAGATAGAACAAAATGGTGCTAGTCCAGATCAGGGGTAACAAACTACACCCAAGGACAAAATCTGGCTTACTATTGATTTGCAAGGTTCTGTTTTTTTCAGGGTCTTGGCATCCTAGCCTACTGCCTCAGCATACCTGGACTGTGAATGAGACAAGGTGATGGATATCACCTAAATGGTTGTTGTGACAGTGGTCAAAGTTGTTATTGTCTTCATATCACTAGCTATCTGTCAATCAACAGTTCATTTTTGATCCCGAGTGACTCATTTTTGGATGTACAATTTTAGAAACTGGATCAGTTATTACTGCAGTATTTTTAATTTTTTATATTATTTGAATTTATCTAAAATATAGTGGCATATTTTCAATGCTTGCCTTTAACTTATCATGGGTCATTTAGGTCTTTGATTTATGGAAATGATAAAATTAACTTTTTGAATGGATGAGGTACAGTAAAGAGACAATCCATTTAAAAATCTACTAAATTACTGTGGATGGCATGCTAATGCAGTGTCATGGGTGTATTCAAAGGCTATAAATGGAAAATTATAGGCGAAACCAGGAGGATTATAGAAATCATTTTGAAACAATAATCCTTGGACACAAGCAATAGTGGTAGGGGTTTGAAGGCTCCCACTAAGATAGGGGAACTAGTCCAAAGTTGGGTAATTGCTAGATGACAACCTCAGAGAAGTGTCATTTATATGTTTGTGGTAGCCTTTGGCAGGTTGTAGTTTTGCCAATATTTTGTGACAGTTTTCTTCTAAAGAATACATCCATGAGATACGTTTTCCTCATAACCACCTGGCTGTATTTATTTCACTTTTATTAAGTCTTATTATAGCAATTCCACTGGGACACTGGCAACTTCCACAGTGGCAAAAATGTGACACTAGTGTCAGAATAAGGAGGATCCCCAAAACCTGAACTTTGTCCAGGCTGCATTGGAACACATCATAGGGTTGCACATGTACCATCAGGAGCCCAGTGAATGGCATATGAGAGAGCACCTCATCCAGAGCTACCCTCCTCTAACCTTGTCTTTCCATAAATGATCACCAAATGTCATCTAATGGTGCCCTAGTTTTGTAGTATCTTAGTGCCTCATTTTCCACTATAATGTCACCTATCAATCTCAAATCTGAGAAAGAGAGGGCAGGTAGAACATGGGCTTGCTCTTGTCTGATAACTTTTGTATCATGTGCACTCCATATAGTTGTTGAGTAAATTAATGAATATGTGGGTTCTCTGGTGTTAATTCTGAGCTGCCATGGTCACCTATTCTCCAAAGTTCTGCTCAATTTCTTAAGATTTAAGATTAGTTAAAAGGATTTCACTCTTCAGATCATATAGTTCCATGTGGTAAACCTTCTGGCACTCCTCCACTGAAAACAATGATCTCAATCAATTACCTCTTAAACAGTAAAGTGACATTGGGAAATTAGATATGTTATCAACCTTGAGAATGAGGGTGAGGTTTATTGGACTCTAGTTTCACCTTTCACTTCTGCAGAGTCATGATGAGCCAGGAATAGTTAAGAGACCTTGCTCCTGGTTAGGTGTACATGTGCCTGCCACTGTTTGCAGAATTAGTTGGTGTGTAATTGTACAGTTGATTGATGATAATAATTCATTGTTATCTGTTATGCTCTTAGAAGTATGCATCAAATGTTCACTGTAGACTGAGAGCCAGAGCTGTTTACCATGTTTCAATTGTCAGCTACATGCAGCAGCAGGCAGCATGTTTAGCAGGAGTGTGTGTGTGTGTGTGTGTGTGTGTGTGTAGTACGTTAAATTTAAATCATTGGAAATAGCCTTGTTGCCTATTTAGGAAGGCTACCCAGATGTCCTTAGGTGGCTAAAGAGAAGACTTTTTACTAGGGTGCTCTCTATGAACTATTTTTCTCTCCTAGAAAATCCACAATAATCCTAGTCTCCCTTAAACTCTGGAAAATCTAACCTTACTGGGTACTGATTCTAAAGATGTCACAGAGGCTTTCTCCCATCATAGGGCTCTCACTTATTACTCTCTCTCTCTCTCTCTCTCTCTCTCTCTCTCTCTCTCTCTCTCTCTCTCGGTGATGAACACGTCTTTGTGAATTCTATTCTTCTGAAGATGTGTTTCAGACAGAATCATGGTCTTGAGCTTCTTTGAGAGTGTCATGTGACTTATGAGTCCTGATTGCCCAGTCCTCTTTATGTCTGTGTAGGTCTTTTGTGGGCTAATGTAGGCTTCCCTAGTGAATATGGGAAATAGAATCCAATCACCCAGGTATCTTTCTTGTCCTATGGAGCTTCCTAATCCTTCTGGCTTTTCCTCATACCAAGTCAATGAATTGACAATGCACTTATGTCCAAAACAAAAGTATTTGACCCTGGAATATGTTGTGTAGTTAAAATACCCTCTTAATGCATTGAACGTAAATATCAGTTGTTAGCCACCACACTGTAGAAGACAAAATCCTTAAACTCTTTTCCTAACTTTTGCATTGAGTTGGAATGTGTCCTTAGGCAATACTTTCTCACCTGCGGATGTTAACTTTTTTTTAAGAATTATTATTTTATTTATTTATTTTGGAGGAACTGGGGTTTGAACTCAGACCCTTGCTCTTGCCAAGGAAGCACTTATTCTACTGAGCCATCTCCCCGGCCCTGTGGATGTTAATTTTCTATAGGCAAGAAGAAAATAATAGAGATTGGCATTAGGTATGTCTTCTTTTGCTGCCATAACAATGTTAGCACACACTGGGTGGCTTAAACAACAAGAATTTATTTTCTTATGGATCTGTGTGGTAAAACTTCCAGATCCAAGGGTCCATTAAGTTTGATTTTCTCTGAGATATTTTTCCTGGTTTGTAGAAATTATCTTGCCTCTACACAATGTGGACTTTCTGGGCACATGTGTCCCTGAGGTGTCTCTATATGACCACTTCTTTACATTAGATTAAAAACTTCCTTTTATTTATATATCAAATATATTAGGTTAGAATTCACCCTGATGGATTCAATTAAATTTTATCTCCTCTTTGAATATTTTATCTTCAAAAACTGTGACATTGTAAGCACTGGGTAATATAGAGCTTCAATATATTAATTCTAAGACACAAGTAAGGACATATGGATCATTTGATGAAGGATGTGAGGATTTTTTTTTATCTTGCTTTGGCTTTTCAAGAAGAAACCTGAAGCAAGCTTTCCAGTGTGGTTTGTTTACTTTGAGAGTTGCAGGAAATAGTTGTAGGAGTTTGAATCAGAGGTAAAGAGGGGAAAGAAGCCAACACCAAAACTCTCTGCAGTATGTTGGCTAAGCTTGTTAATGGGTAATAACTATAGGGAAAGAAAATGTGCTTCACACTGTGATCCAAGAGAGGTCAGGAAGCTGAGTTATTTACTATCAATTCCAGTCAGTGCTTGACTCAGGGCCACTTAGTGGATGGGAGGATTGAAAACTGGAGGTCAGCTTGCAGCACTCAGCTGGAGGGAATCAGCTGTGCTGGCTGCCATCCAGTTAGTAGATTTTCTCCACCATGATGCTTCTCTACCTCTGCAATGATGTTTATGAGTTGTACCCAGCCACCAACCATGAGCCAAAAGCACTCTTTCTCCTTTAAATTGTATATATCAGATATTTTATATAATGTAAGACTATCATAGCCACTTTCTCCTGGCTCAGACACAATATCTCACACCTGTAACTTAAACGAGGACTGTTCATTTGGCTCACATTTTTACTGCACATTTGTCTAGTTCCAAGGAATGAAAGAAGAGACTGGTGGAGTAAAACCTGCTCTCCTCATGATGGCCAGGAATCAGAGAGTGAAGGGAGGATCCAGGAGGGGAGGTCACATTTACAGTGACCCAGCTTTTCTTCTGATCAAAGTCCTTGCCTCAGTGCAAGTCAGCTACATGGTCCCATAATGCTATCACTTTCTGTTATGGTATGCATCTAGTTGTACCCCTAAAGCCTCATGTAAATAATGAGGGAGTCCCCGCTTGAGGGGCAGCTCATAGCTTGAGGGGCAGGGTCTGAGAGGCTCAAACCTTAAACTGCCTTGCCTGTGATTTCTGAGAGTTGTAGAGAGGATCATCCAGGGCACAGCAGCTTTGCAGTCTCTCCTCCAGTGTCTTGAAACCTCCAGTAACTGTGAGCTAACTAAGCCTTTCTTTCCCTTATTTTGAGTGTTAGGTGTTTGTCCCAGCAATGAGAGAATAGTAACTAAGACACTTTCCAATATACATGAAACTTTGAGTGAAACTTTAAATCTAAATCATAAAAAAGAGTGATTAATACACAGTCTTGTCAATTCATGCACTCTTCGGCTTCTGTTTCCAACCCCCACACATCCCCCCCTGAAAAGCTCTACACAGTAGCCACTGTCTGTCTTCCTGGAAGCCTGGAAGAGTCAGGAGAGATAATAGGAATGTGGTGGTACTTAAAGGGCCTGAGATGGAGATCACATTACAGGGAGGCCATTCCAGATCTCCCAAAGGTTAATCAAGTATGTGCTTAGCATACTTACATGTTGATTTGTCAAAGAACACTAACTCTACAACAGAATAGCTAAGATATGGGCTGTACTGTCATACAGGTTTCCTCCAATCCTCAATCTTCCTGTTATATTATGGGTGACCTCAGCTGCACCTAGCCATGGGACGACTACTATCACTCTCACCAGGTTATGCCTAGGTCCTGAACGTAGAACACTGGTCATAGAGTTTTCTGCACAGTGAGATCTCTGTAATTATTAACCAAACAAAATAAATGGATAAATGTCGAAAATACAAATAAGTAAAATGCATTATTATATCCAATAAATGGTTATTATAACATTAATTAGTTATATATAAGCTTTCCAATAGCTTTCTTATGAAAATGTAGATATGTATGATTTCTAAAATGACATCACGTTATACGTAACTGGATTTAAAATTCTCAGTTTATTGAATTATAGTTGGCAGGAAAAATTCTTTAAAATATACCATTCGCTGGCCTTTATTGTATTGAAAGATGTTCAAACATCACCATTATCTAATCCAAGAACATTCTCTGTACTCCAAAAAAACCCCTCATCCTCATTAACAGTCATTTTTCATGTGCCCTCATCCTCACCCACACCCATCCCCAGAAAGTAAGGATCTATAGTATTGCCTACTGTGAAAATTTCATATAAATAGAATCATACAACCTCTGTCATATCGTACTTGCTCTTTTTTTAAAAAAATAATCTAGCATCTAATGATATTAAGAAAGAGAAATTGAGCATCTTCTTTTTTTTCACAGTAGATAGTGGGAATAATAATTTTCCAGATTAACCCTGTGGGAAGTGGCTGAACCTGGAGATCAGTTATAGTTGTGAGGCTAAGACAAAGCCTGTGGTAGAACATTGAGAGCTCAATGAGCTGTGCCAGCTGGCAAATACGTTGCTAGGCAGAGAGCTTGAAATGGACATCCACCTCCTGAGGGTATAAGTAAACAGCTGTACAGTGGTTGAGAAGTTCCTTTCTTCCCAGCTGAAAGAGGGTTACAGATGATCTTAGATTTATGTCTTTTGTCTTAATTTATCATCCTCTTTGCTTCCTTCTCTGAGGGAACTTTGAGAGTGTCACGGGACACAGAGTCACCCAGAGCACTTTCTGTGCCCCTCGTTTTGTTCTTTGCACACTTTGCAATGTGGCCTATCTTTTTGGTCTACTATGGGGAGAGCTCCTTGCAAAGAATGACTGTGTCTTAAATTTAGTTCACCCTTATATCCATTGTACCTAGA
>NW_004525023.1:104604-107381 GCF_000260255.1 Octodon degus
GATCACTTTCCTCTGAGGCTCTATAATCTCCTTGAACAGAAAATTTGGGATACTACTGAGTTACATGATGCCACAGTATAAGTTCTCTTATGTCTGGAGTCCTCACTGATCTAGAAGGGCTAAGGCCAAAATGTTGGCTATCTTTTTTTCCCTTCTTTTTCTCTAATTTTTTGGTCTGCCAGCTTAAGTTCCAGATAACCCATTACCATAATGGTCTACTGGACTGCGTTGGATTATTTTGATGAATTCACCCACCTATAATATTGGAATGGTTGCAAGGACAGCCAACATTTTGGCCCTAGCATTTCAAGATCAGTGAGGACTCAGGACATAGGAGAACCTGTACTGTAACATCCTGTAACTCAGTTGTGTCCCAAATTTTCTGATCAAGGGGACTATGGGGCCGCAGAGGAATTTGATTGATTATTTAGAGTGTACCTAAGGAGAGTCACATGGAGAGAAAACATTCTCTCAGGGTTTCACAGACAGCAAATTGGTTAAGCAATGGCCATGACTCATCCACATGGCTGACACTGAGAAAGGGTCTACAAACTGTGGTATAGGATTTCAGGTTAAATCCTGAGGGGATTTGACTAGCCTTATCAGATACAAAAGTTACATTTCTGGTTGTATAGGTCTTGTTTTATCTTGGTTTTAACTATCCAGCAGAAAATTATGAAAATGAAGTATAAAAAGTAAAGTCACATTAATATGCTGAACTGCAAAAGCTCAAGTCAACAACTTTAAACATTGTCAGTTTTATGGAAAACTCACTACTATTATGGAGTACTGGACTCTGTTGGGCAATTCTGCTGAATTCCAGGACCTACAATATTTAAATGACAATGGAATGCCCTTCTCTGACGAAATTTACCCAAAAAGTGGCATAGAAATGAACGACCCTTTTGTATCTGTATACACAAAATAGTTAGAATAGATATACAGCTCCACTCTTTTAATTCAATGAATAGAGGTTTGTTATAATAACATTAGAGACAGGACATCATGTATGCATCTTGTACAATGAATAACCACTAAGACAACAATATGCAATGTATTAATTACTGTAAACATGCCAATAATCAGTTGTGAAACTGTCTCATTTATATTTGTTTCTCAGTAAAATTATTAAAAACTATTGGAATGGCAATGGAATATCCATCTCTGACGAAACTAAACAAAAAGGGTGATATAAATGAAGGACCATTTTTTAGTGAAAAGAAAATATATATATCCGTATACACAAATTAGGATAGATATGTAGCTACTTTCTTTTAGTTCCGTGAGAAGAAAGATTTGTACTAATAGTGTTTACACAAGATATTATGCTTGCATCTTCTACTATGAATAACTACTATGAAGAAAACCATATGCAATGTATTAATTATTGTAACTGTCCTGCTAACCTGTTTTGAAACTGTCTCATGGCTTTATCAATAGAATTAATTAAAATGTAGTTAGGAGAGACATACAGCTATTTTCTCAGTTCAATGAGAAGAAAGTTTTGTACTAATTTTTTTTTATTAAAGATAACATGTCTGCATCTTGTCCTCTCAATAACCACTATGAAAACACTATGAAGATAACAATATGCAAAGTATAAATTATTGTAATTTTCCTACTAACCTGTTTTGAAACTGTTTCATTGTTATTTTATTTTCTCATTAAAATGAATTAAACAATTAAAGAATAAAACAAAAAACAAGACAAACAAAAAAAACATGTGAAGACCAAGGTGGTAAGAAAGGAGCTATGGAGTGCTGTCCTAACTGACAAGTTACTGAAATGCAAATAAGAATTCATTAGATAGGACATGGAATGGATTAGCAAATTCAGTCTGTGTGTGCATGGAGTGCCAGGGCCATGGAGAACAGATGTAAAAGCTGCAAGTGGAGGAAGATAGAGAAAAGAAGATTCTAGAAATTCATATTGACAAAGTCATGAAAGATGACCACAAGATAACATTCTACAGTAAGGAGACCAAGAACCAGGGCTGGATCCAGGAGATATTATCAGTATGTTAGATCAGAAGGACTATGCTGTTTTTACTTGACAAGAAGATCTTTTCATATGTATGAATATACAGCTAGTTGAAACACTGTGTAGTTTCCAAAAGCCAATATCAACTCTTGACAACTGAATGAAATTCATCACCGCTCATTCAGGTCAAATTGTCATCAAGTGTGTGCTAAATAGAGGCATGCCAATTTATCATAGACTGTATGAAAATAATTATCTAATCATTGAATTTAAGATAAGCTTTCCTTAAAATGGCTTTCTTTCTCCTGAGAAACTCTCATTGCTGCAAAAACTCTTACCTGAGAGGAAGGAAGTAAAAGAGACTGATGAAATGGGTCAGGTAGAACTGATGGACTTCAATCCAAATCAGGAAGGACAGCACCATTATAATGGAGAAGCCTATGAGGATGACAAACATCATCCCAAACAAACACCATGTTCAGTGTCAGATCTCTTAAATGGTCATTGAATAATGTTCATTGCTGGCGTGTAGTGTGCAGTAGTGAGTGTGAAGTTCTAGAATCATCATATTCTGACTATTTGCTGTTGCTTTTATTTCAATATTCAATTATAGTGGTGTTTTAAAAATTAAATGAAGAACAAATGCAAATACAAAAGCTCCAACTTTGCTATGTATATATGATGACTTCAGTGTGCGAGATTAAGTTTAATGCCTGTAAGAACTACCTACTCCTGGTGTCTGTGAGGCAATGCCTTGTAATTCATTTCAGACTGAAGAAGCTCAGACTGAAATGCTA
>NW_004525023.1:108061-110331 GCF_000260255.1 Octodon degus
TGGGTAATCCTCAGGTTTATTTTCTTGGCAGTACCATTATAATTTTCTTACAGAACTTTTGTAGTATAATTTTGAGTAAGGAGGTGTGATGCCCTTGACTTGCCTTTGTTGCCCAGGATTACTTTTGTTATTTTCAGTCTCTTTGGGCTTGAAAATATTTAAGAATATTTTCTCTAGATGGGTGAGGTATGCTAATGCTACTTTGATTGGGATTACATTAAGTCTGTATGCAGTATTGGTACTAGGCCTATTTTCAGTGTGTTGGTTCTGCCTATACACGAGCAAGGTCTATCTTTCCATTTTCTAATACTCATGTTGATCTTCTCTTTCATTAAAAAGTCTTTTACTTTCTTTGCTAGATTGAGTTCTAAGTATTTCAGTTTTGAGTGCTATTGTAAAAGCTGTGGTTTCCCTAATTTTTCCCTCTGTGAATTTGTTGCTTGTATATAGGAATGTTATTGATGGTTCAGTGTTGACTGTATCCAGCTATACTATTCAACTTGGTTATTAAATCTAAAAGTCTGTTGGTGGAGTCTTGGGGGTCTCCTGTGTAAAATATCATGTCATCTGAAAATAATGATAATTTAACTCCTTCCTTGTCTATCCTTATTCCTTTTGTACTTTCTCTGGTCTAATTGCTCTGGCTAATGTTTCTAGAACTATATTGAATAGCAGTATTCACAATGGAAATTCTTGTATTCCTGATATGAGAGTTACTACTTTCAGTTTTTGATCATTTAGTATGATGTTGTTGGCTTTTATCAGATTGAGGTTCAGAACATCTATTAAGATTTTCTCTAGCATTTTTATCATGAATGAATGTTGGATTTTGTCCAATGGTTTTGCTCTACCTATTGAGATGATTATGTTATTGTTGACTTTTTATTTTATATTTTTAAAAGAGAACAATAATAAAACATCAGAAATTATACAGAGTTTCAGTAAACAAAATAATAGGAATTCAGTAATGATTTCTATATTGTATATTATTGTTTTCAAGTTAGTTGTTCAGATTATTAGATATAAACATGCAAATGTGGTTAAAAAGTTATAAAAATTTAAAAAGGACAGAGAAGGAGAAATAAAATTTTAAACATTAACTGCTCCTTTCAATAAACCAAGATAGCAGACATCACCAGAACAATTATCAAAGTTATCTTGAATATATACACAAACATATCTTTTTCTTTTCCTTCTTTCTTTTCTACTTTCCTTCATCCCAGTTATTCCTCCCCTTTCAACAAGATTCCTTCCCTTTCACAATATCTATTGTATCTTTCAGTTTTATTTATTCTTTCAGATTCTTTCATTAGTGAGACAATGCAATGGATACACATGTAGATCTGATACATTTCAGTTATGAGTATGGTCTCTAGTTGCATTCATTTACTTGTAATAGCCTTGAGATTATCTTTCTTTTGTTTTTAAAAATGTATTTGGTACAGGATATTACTACACAGCTCAGACTCATAATGAGCTTCCTATATTCAGCCTGCCCAGTCCTAGAATTACATATGTATACCACCATGCTCAGTGTCAGTGGCTGGCTCAGTGCACCTGGGGGTCAGGGCTGTCATGGCATGTGGTGCCAGGGATGGAAGCCTAGCCCCTGGGTTTGCTTAAGCAGGTGCTTAGTCCACTGAGCTATCTAGCTGGACTGAGGTTATCTTTCTTTATAGCTGAGTAATACTCCATAGTGTAAAAATATCACATCATTTTAATCCATTCCTCAGTTGATGAGCATTTTGGTTGTTTCCAAAACATAGATAGCTATAAGAAGTTGGACATGGATACACAGTAATTGCAGTTGTATGATTTTTTTTTTCATTTTTTAGAGTACAAGGCCTGGGGAGATAGCTCAGTAGAATAAGCCCTTGCCTGGCAAGCGCATGGTCCTTAATTCGAGCTCCAGTACTGCAAAATAAATAAATAAGTAAATAAATAAATAAATAAAGAATACAAAATAGTAGGGCTGGCCTGCTAGCTCAGGGACTAAAACACTTTCTTAGGCAGAGTGCAGCGGCCAGGGTTTGATCCCTGGCATGTGGTGGCAGCTCTGCCTCCTGGGGCACACTGAGAAGGCCATTGAGACTGGGCATGGTGGCATGCACCTGTAATCCCAACTTTTGGGAAACTGAAAACAGGAGAATCATTACAAGTCCGATCTACATAGTGAGACCCTGAGCACCCTGTAGACCCTGCCCTAAATCCAGAAAAACAGGGTACAAAATAGTGATAGAAAGAAAAAAAAAAGCATTAGAAATGATACA
>NW_004525023.1:113443-114549 GCF_000260255.1 Octodon degus
TCTTTACAATTCTGTTATTGTTCATTTTATTTTCTGTATTTGTTAAAATTTTTCTTATATAGTTGGATGCTCCTGCATTAGCTGTATATATATTTATGGTCACTATCCATTCTTTCAGTTTTCCCTTAAAAAACATGCAGTAAACTTCTTTATCTCTTTTGATCATTCTTGGTTTGAAGTTTACATAGTTAGCAACCAGAACAGCTACTCCTCTTTTTTAAAAAAATAATTTTATTGAGAAACAAATAATAATGAGACAGTTTCAAAAAAGGATTAGTAGGACAGTTTCAAAAATAAATATGTTGCATATTGTTGGCTTAGTCTTAGTGATCCTCCTATTTTCAGCCTCCCCAATGCTGGGATTACAGGCATGTCACCATGCCTGGTCTTGGTGGCTGGCTCAGTGTGCCTGAGAGAAGGGGAGGCATGTCATGTGGTTCCAGGGATCAAACTCCAGTCCCTGCACTTGCTCAAGTAGTCACTAATTCTGCTGATCTATCTTGTTGGCCCTTATTCCTACTTTGTTCTGGGTTACTGCTTCATGGAATATTGATTTTCTTCCTTTAACTTTCGATATATGAATTTCCTTTCGACTTAAATGTGTTTCTTTTATACAGTATATTGTTGGATTTTGCTTTTTCATATACTTTGTCAATATACTTCTTTTATTGGTCAATTGATGCCATTTACACTGAAGATGATAACTGTTATGTATTGGTATATCTTTGTCTTGTTATTTTCCTGCTGTCATTTCCCTACTTTTCCCCTTGGTTTAATTACTTGCTCTGCTTGGCGGTACTTTTCTTTTGTTGTTCTTGAAATTGTGGTTGTTTCAGTCTCCTTCTAGAACATCTGTCAGTACTCTTTTTAGGGTTGGTTGGTGTCATGAATTTCTTCAGATATTCTTTGACATGTGTGTATCTTATTTCTCCATTAAATGTGAAAGATATTTTTTCAGTATACATCAATGTGGGTTCAAAGTTGTTTCCTTTTAGGACCTGAAATACTTTACCACAGCTCTTCTTGACTTGATGGTTTATGTTTCAAATTTGCCATGATTCTGATGGGCTTTTCATTATAATTGAGCTGTTTCTTTTCTTTAAAAG
>NW_004525023.1:115194-116006 GCF_000260255.1 Octodon degus
ACCTCAGGTCTTATTTTATAATTTCCTCCCTTCCGTGAATTTATTGGACAGAGATTTGGAATGTCTGTCATTCTGGTCTTCTAAATATGTATTGCTTGTCATGTCATACCAATTAGTGACATACTGTTTCTCAAGTAAATGTTTGTTAAAGAAAGGGTAATAAATGAAAACAGGAGACCAGAAAAAAAAAGAATTTATTGGACAGACATGATAGAAGCCCTTCTCAGCTAGCAGCAACATAGGTTTTCTATATTAGAGACAAGAGGAAGGGGCTTATATGTTACTATACACAAAAGCATGCATGTGAGCTTTGTCAAGAACAATTAAGTCATCAGAGAGCAGATAAGAAACAGCCCAGATATCATCAGAGCCTGGCATTGGGTGCTCAGTTGACTGCTGTCTTCAGGACTTTATTGGGCAGAGTTTAGAATGCAAACCAGAATCATCTGATGGGCAAGATGGTAGTTATCATAAGATGCAAACCTAAAGGACCTGAAGGTTTCTTCCCTTAAGTAAGCTGATATAATTGTGCAAAGTGCTCACATTACATTGATGGTTAATATTAAACTAGAACTTGTGGCTAAAATATATATGTTTCTTTCCTAAACTTATTTGCTAAATATTTTCCATGTTCTGATGACTTCTGGTTGTTTTTTTCCTTGGTGCCTATGATACCCTCATCCTTCTTTGGATTTTCTGCATATCTCTTGGGGAGATGAGTTATTCTTGTCTCAGATTCACTCTCCAAAGTGTTTCCTTTTGGTTGACTTCTACCTCTTTTGTATCTCAAATTCATAGTGTCTGAAATTTTG
>NW_004525023.1:120800-126689 GCF_000260255.1 Octodon degus
AGGACAAATTAGTAAGTCCCAGAGCACATCTAGGAGCACCTTATTCTTGTATAGCAATTCAGCCTTTTGGGAGTTCATGAACATTTCATGAACTATGTGTTATTCTCTTCTATGAGGAGCAGCCCCAATAAATCTAATTACATTCCAGTCTTTCTCATCTTTTTTAACCTGTTAATACTTGAAAGTTAGGAATCAAGGCTTTAGTCCTATAACTGTTGTATGAAAAATCACACATAGATTAAAACATAGTAGTTCCACAGCAAAGATATGTCCCAGTTGTAACCAAACCATCCAGCAATGTTCCCTTTCCTATGTTTCTTAATAATACATTCAGTCTTGTTCTTTCTTTCCCATATGTGTGTTTTGTTGTCAAAATCTAGACATTTTGCTAAATGTTGAAATGATGAATGTATTTTAGATACATGGTAGGAAAGCTGAGTTTCCTTAGTTCTCTTAGATAAGGGACCAGGCCTCTGTGTCACAGAAAACAATGGATCCCACAGCTTGAGGTTTTAAACTGATGAATAATGTGTCTTTTTTGTAATCTACTGCTCCTTCTTTTAAATTTTCCCTTCTGGCAGGTCACTTTCCCCAAAAGAATTGCTAAACTAGCTGCTGGAAAATTCCCTGTAGCCAACCAAACCTCATCCTCTGGTAGCAAGACCAATGACCAATAAAGCAGTGACTCTCAGAGGGGTGAAGGTGGGCCGCTACCCTAAAATAGGACTGCAGCCCCAGATCCCTTGGTGACCCACCTCTGGGCTCCTCTCCTGTATCTGTGGGAGGCACAATAACTCCAGGCCTCCAATACTATTTCAAGTGAGTCTTTCTAAATCCTGTGAATCTGCCACATCATCACTCCGTGCCACATATCCCTTAATGGTCACCTGAGTGCCTCTGACCTATAAAATTCTCTTGATGCATCAGCGTCATAAGTGACGCTGACTTCCTCTTCCCCTACCTATGTTGGCTAAGTTCTTAGTTCTTTTACCCCACCTATTTCCCATAAGTCTCCCGCTATGCCGTGGAGGTGGGACTTCCTGTCATAGCCCGGTTGCCTAGTTACTTGCACCTTTTACCCGCCAACATCATTTCCCTATGCCTCCGCTATATATACCCAGCACCTCCCCTGAATAAATGAGACTTGATCAGGATCCGATCTTGTCTCCATTTCTCGCGTCTCCTTTCCTTTGTCCCCTCCTCAATTCCCCGCTCCTCTCCCAGGAGACCTTCGTTGACTGACCCGCTGGTTGTTTGGGACATGTATCTTTGCCACTTCTTTCAATATAACCATAAAATTACTTTTGCTTTGGTATCTGACTCTTCTTTTTGTCAGAGAGAGAGAGAGAGAGAGAGAGAGAGAGAGAGAGAGAGAGAGAGAGAGAATTTGGCAGTTTGTTTATGTAAGAAGATTATGTCCAAAATAATCCATGCTCCGACAGTGAGTTCCTTGAAACCGATTGTGTGCATGTGGAAGCAGGCAGGGCCTCTTGGAAGGAATATTGCAAAGCTAGTTGAAGAATCAGAATGGGATTGGATGATATTTATAACCTCTTCCAAAATGAGAGCCAAAAATGTGGGGGAAAGTAACCCAGGAAAGCTAAGAAATATGTCTTAATCTACCACTTGAGCAACTCTAAGGCTGTGAATTGAGAGAAAACTTTTTCCAGGTTGTTCTCAGAGCCTCAAAGCCCAGATTCCTGTAGTTAGTCTGAATATATCTGGTTCTTGCAATTGCTGTTGGAAAGTTCAAAGTGCAGAGAAGTTAGAGTCCGTAAAAAAGAAAAACAATCTTATGTAAGAAATGACTGGATGAATTGGTGGGTGCCTGTAACCTGAGAGCTGAGAACAAACTGTTAAGATAAGAGGGTAAACTGAATGGGTGTGGCTAGCAATGTCTTTCTAAGAGGAAAAAAAAATTGTTATTTTAGATTACTAAATTTGGTTAGGTAAGTGACATAATGCCAAGTTTTTATGCAAGATCAGTACATTCCCTTGGAGCAGAAAGAACACACTGGCCCTAGAGTTGCTGTCCTTCCAAGATGCAGATTTGTGCTCTTGTCTTGGCTTGTCTCACTGCCTGCACAGCTTGGGGTAAGTGCTTCTGAAACATTATTGAAGGGAGACAGGGGAGGTGCGTTTAGAAGTCCTTGTCCTAAGGAAAGTGGGTAAGATATCTGTGGTTTCCAGGTGTGGCCAGATTTAAAGGCAGCTTAGTAGATCACTTAGAGCATGGAATCAGGAGCCAGAATATTCCAACTCTGCAGTTTCTGGGTTGAGTGCCCTTAGACACTGTGCTTACTGTGCTGTGATTAGGTCACCCTATCCTAGAACATGGTTGGCAGTGGTGCCTACCTCAAAGGGCTGCAGGAGGCATGAAATGGGTTAATGTTTCTAAAATCAGTATAGAGGAGGCCTAGTTAGAGAAGACATGGGGACGGGATAAAGGGGTTGATTTAAAATGGAGTATATTAACAGCAAATTTAGCACGTGGTAAATCAAACCATGATTCATTGGTCACTGAAAGGACAATTTGTTACAGGTCCCAAAGGACAGGTCACACCACTGGGCATGGTCCACAAATAGAAGCATACAATATTTTAGAAGGCTGGAGTGGGGAAAGAGAAATCTGGGGCAAGCAAATTTGTTGTGAATTCCATTAGAAGAAAGAGAAGATGCAGAGAAATTGGAATTTTATTACTAGAAATTGGGGCATAAAGGCTGTGCTAAATGCCTGAATCTTATATCCAGCTAATTGAGACAAGTGTTGTTGACCCAAGGTCTGTGAACCAGATACAAGAAGTGACTGGAATGTGGCCTACAGATTGGTTGGACCCTATGAGCAACAGTACCTGCAGGATCAGCAAGCTTTTGAAATCAACACATCAGATACAGAAAATAAATCCATGGTCTTTCAGATGATAGTGAGGCATGTTAGGGACTGGGGAGATAGCTCAGTAGCATAAGTGCTTGCCTGGCAAGCACAAGGGCCTGAGTTCAATCCCTGGTTCCATGAAAAAAAAAAACAGCAAAAAAAAAAAAAAAAAAAAGATAGTGAGACACTTTATAGATAGAAAAATTGAGTCTCACAGGGCCATAAACAGGAGTAAAATCATGCCCTGTTCTATCTCTCATTCCTGAAGTCATACCAGTGCTCAGACAGTGTTTGGACCATCTGGGCTGTACCATCTCATTGGCTATGTGACACAGTGAGAGGCCTGGAATGTAGGTATAAGAAGGGACCCAGTGATACAAAAAGCATTCATTTTTATGTTTAACCTGGATATGCAAGGATTCTTCCATGTGTAAAAAGTCTACATGTGCCAGTTCCAAATTATGCTTGATTATCTGCTAAGTTACTATATTAACATTTATACAGCAAAGTTGTTTTTTTAAAGAAAAACATAGAGGAAGTTTCATGATCACACAGAAATGTGCTCAACATGTGCACACAGCACATGTCATAAGTCATAAATTTTGTGACTATTATTAATCTATCTTATTCTACTCAATCAAATATATTTTTTTGGTGGTATTGATATTTGAACTCCAGATCATGGGCTTTCCAAGGAAGTGCTTATTCTACTGAGCTGTCTTCCCAGACCCCACATTCATATTTTTAAGTGTGACAATGTGCAGGTTATCACTGGGTTTTGCCTAAGTCACCTAGATTAAAGGTCATTTTTGAGCTAATACACAGGTGACACCTAGGAATTTCTGTTTAGACTTTACCCTCTCTGACCTGTTTGAGGCTCTCAGTATACTTGCCAATCCCCCCTCATTCCTGAGATGCTTAGAAGTGCTCTTCTGCTCCATTCTACTATGTACTCTGACTCAGCTGCTGCCACCTCTGAGCTTTATTTCCAGCTTATTCTCTTCTTACACATGGGTCTGTAATGAAATCACACACAGCTGCAATGAACATTGCCACCTTGAGCTGGATGCTTTTGCCTATACCTGACCACCTCCTTATACTCCTATGGTGCCCTCATCATGTGGATTTTCTCAGCAGCATTCTCACTAACCTCCCCCAATGAACTGACCTAACATGAAGCCTTCTTTACTTGCTCTTCAGTCTGCACCTTCTCTTTATTTTTATTTTTTATATTAATTTTATTGAGAAGGAAATATCAATGAGACAGTTTTAAAACAGGTTAGTAGGGCAGTTATAATAATTATTTTTTCCAGGGCCAATTTTTTCTTTTCTTTATTTATTTTTAATTAATATTATTGAGAAAAATTGCACTGTGACAGATTCAAAACAGGTTGGTAGAAGAGTTACAACAATTAATATATTGCATATTGTTGTCCTTGTAGTATTCATTCATAACATATGATGCAGACATGATATCTTGTCCAAACACTATTAGTACAGATCTTTTTTCTTACTGAATTAAGAGAAAGTAGCTATATATCTATCCTAACTATTTTGTATATACAGATACAAAATTGTCCTTCATTTATATCACCTTTTTTGGGTTCAGTTTTGTCAAAGATGGGTGTTCTATTGCCATCCAAATATTGTAGATGCATGAATTAAGCAAAATATTCCAATACAGTCCAGCACTCCACAATAGTAGTAGGTTATCCACAGGACTGCCGATGTCCGAATCTGATGACTTGATACTCCCACAGCTCAGCATATTAACATGGCTTCACTTTTCACACCTCATTTCTACACTTTTCTGCTGGATGGTTAAGACCAAGGTAAAGCAAGACCTATATAACAAAAAATGCAACTTTTGTATCTGACACAGTCAGTCAAGTTCCCTCAGGACTTATCCTAAAACCCTGTTCAGCACTTTGTAGATCCTTTGTCAGTGTTAGCCATGTGGATGAGTCACGGCCATTGCTTGACCAATTTGTTTTCTGTGAAAAACTGAGAGAAAGCTTTCCCTCCATGTGACTCTCTTTAAGCACACACTACATCATCGATCACATTCTTCCGTGTCCCCATAATCTCCTTAATCAGAAAATTTTGGGCACTGCTGAGTTACATGATGTTACAGTACAGCTTCTTCTATGTCCTGAGTCCTCACTGACCTTGAAAGGCTAGGGCCACAATGTTGGCTGTGCTTGCAGCCCTTCTTTTTCTCTAATTTTTGGTCTGCAAATTTAGGTTTCTAACCCTCCAGAAGAGAAGCTTATTTTTGCCCTACAATATATGGAGTTGGGTTTAACCTCACTCTCTGTCTGAATATAAAACATCTGAGGTATAAGATGGAATATCTTTTTAAAAAAGCATTTAATATTGCTTAGCTATAAAGAATGATAAACTCAAAGCCTTCATATTTAAGTGTATGCCACGTGAAGATATACTCATAAGTGAAATAAACCAGACCCACATGGGTAAATATCACATAGTCTCCCTAATATAAGAATGCAGAAGAAGAAATACAAATAGATAGGTATAACACAATTAAAAGGAAAGTGAGAACTTGAGGATTAGACAACAAGGAGAGGGCATGGAGAAAAGGTAGGAAACATGACTTGGGCAAAGCCATACATTTATATGTACAAGGTGGGTAAGGCAATGATCCCGTGAACTATTAGCATGTTGTTGGATATAGCAATTCCTGGGTGGGATTCTTACCCTGACTAACTATATATGCTGATACATGTGAACCAAGAGACTGCACCAAAGATAGCAATGTGTAATAGTAGGGTCATACTTAGAATGCCTGTCATTCTTGTTTTCTAAATACATACTTCTTGTCATAACATACCAATTATGACCAGACTGTATCTGTTTCAATAATTAATGCATTGCATATTGTTGTCTTCATAGTATTTATTCATAGTACAAGATGCAGACATGATATCTTGTCTAAGTGCTATTAGTTCAAAACTTTCTCTCACTAAACTAAGAGAAAGTAGCTGTATATCTAA
>NW_004525023.1:126789-141629 GCF_000260255.1 Octodon degus
CACTACAAAATGGTCCATCATTTATATCACCTTTTTTTTTCTTTTGTAAGAAATGGGTATTCCATTGCCATTCAAATATTGTAGGTGCATGAATCAAGCATAATAATCCAATATAGTCCAAGAGTTGATAATAGTAGTGGTTACCCACAGGACTGGCAATGTCAGAAGTTGTTGACTAGAGCCTTTTTAGCTGAGCATATTAATATGCCTTTAAATTTAATACCACGTGTTTATACTTTTATGCTGGATGGTTAAGTCCAAGATAAAGCTAGGCCTATGTAACAAAAAATGTAAGCTTTGTATCTGACAAGGTCAGTTGAATCTCTTCAGGCTTTACCCTGAAACCCAGTACAGTGGTTTGTAGATCTTTTGTCAGTGCCAGCCACCTGGTTCAGCCACGGCCATTGCTTGACCAATTTACTCTCTGAGAAAGCTTGAGAAAATGGTTCCTCTTTATGTAACTCTCCTGAGGCACAATCTATAACACTGATCACTTACCTCTGTGGCTCCATAATCTCCTTGATCAGAAAATTTGGAACATCACTGCCTTACAGCATGTTACAGCATAGGTTCTTTTTTGTCCTGAGTCCTCACTGACCTGAAGGACTAGGGCCACAATGTTGACTCTCCTTGTATCTCTTCATTTTCTCTAATTTTTTGGTCTGCAAGCTTAAGTTGTTAAACCTCCAGAAGAGAAGCTTAATGATATTATTACCTTAAAATATAGGCTATTTAGCTTAACATCAGTATCTGTCTGAATATCAAGCAATTTAGATATAACATTCTGGGTTGTCTTTTCACTCTGTTGGTAATTTCCAACAATCATTGATATGCTAAACTATAATCCCTAAAGAATGTGAAAAAAATTTAAAAAATAATAAAAAATAGAAAGAAAGTGTTCTAAATTTTTACACAAAAATTTAGAAATCTAAGCATATGCAACAATGTAGCAGGATAGTCCTATGTATTTTTTGTTGTGTATTATTTTCATTTATTACCTTTTATTATTTTTGTAAACAAACATTTACTTGAGAGAGAATATAGCAGTAATTGATATGACATTGGAAGCAGTATGCTTTTAGAAGACTAGAATGACAGGCATTTCAAGCATGGCCATATTTTTTCACAGTGCTATCTTCATTGCATTTGCTTAGCTCACAGATATCAGCATATATTATTAGTCTGGGTTAGAATCCTACTAATTAACTGATACTTTCAAAAACCTGATGGAGATTCTCACAATCATTGTATTAACTATTTTGTGTATATAAATATATGGTTTTTCCCTTGCCATGTTTCCTAGCTTTTCACCTTGCCCTCTTCTTGTAGTTTAATCCTTCAGTTCTTGCTTTCTATTTAGTTGTGTAATACCTTTCAATTCTTATTCATTCTTTTGAGATCTTAAACTAGGAGATTATATGATATTTACACATGTGGGTCTGGTTTATTTCACTTATGAGTATATCTTCAAGTGGTATCCACTTATATATGAAGTCTCCTAGTTTTTCATTCCTTATAGCTGAGTAATACTCCATTGTATAAAAATACCACATCTTTTTCATGCATTCTTCAGGTGACAGGCATTTTGATTGGTTCCAAGATTCGGTTATCACAAATTGTGCTGCTGTAAACATAGGTACACTTATATCACTATGATATGATATTTTCAGTTCTTTAGGAAAAATTCCAAGTAGGGGGATAGCTGGATTCAGTGGGATTTCCAGTCCTACGTTTTAAAGAGTCTCCAAACTGATTTCTATAATGGTTGCACCAGTCTATATTCTCACCAGCAGGGAAGAATGGTTCCTTTTTCAAGACAGCCTCTTCTACATTTGCTGTTGGTTGATTTCCTTTATGATAGCCATAATTTCTAGGTTGAGATTGTATATCAGTGTTGCTTTAATTTGCATTCCATGGATGGCTAGTGATGTGGAGCAATTATTCATGTGTTTTTTTACCTTCTAGAATTTCTTTCTCTGAGAAGTGTGTGTTCATCTCAGATGCCCATTTCTGTGTTAGGTCTTTAAATTTTGGGGCCCTAATATTTTTTAGCTCTTTACATATTCCAGAGAGAAGACCTTTGTCTTAGTGCTTATTAGTTAATATTATTTTCCCAATCTGTGTGCTGTCTTCTCAATCTGTTGGTAATTTATTTTGCCATGTAAAAACTTCTCAATAAGGATACGTCCTACTTGTTAATTCTTTCAAGGGTTACATGTTCAGTTTGATTTTTGTTCACAAACGTTTGCCTATGCCTTTGTCTTAAGAGTCCATCCTACTTTCTCTTCCAGGAGATTTAGTGTTTCAGTTTTACCGTTTAGATGTTTAATAAATTTTGTATTTATTTTACTGGATGGTGATAGACTGGTGTCAAGTTTTAGTTTTTGGCATGTACAGAGCCAGTTTTTACATCACCACTTGTTAAAGTGGTGATCTTTCTTCCTGTAAGCATGTATGGCCCCTTTGTCAAAGATAAGGTGGTTGAATTTGTTTGTAGTTGCTTCTGCAACTTCTAATGCATTCCATTGATCCTCAGGTCTATTTTGTTGCCAATACCGTGCTGATTTTATCACAGTAGCTTTTTAGTATAATTTCAAGTCAGAAATTGTAATGCCTCCAGCCTTGTCTTTGTTGCCAAGGATTGCCTTTCCTATTCTAGGTCTTTTCTGATTCCAAATAAATTTTAGGAATGATTTCTGTAGCTTTGGTGGTATGTTGGTAGAATTTTGGTAGAGATTTCATTAAATCTGTATAACAATTTTGGTTATCATTTTCACAATGTTGCTTCATCTTATGCAGGAGCAGGGAATATCTCCATTTTATGAAATCCTCTATGATCACTTTTTTCAGAGTACTGTAATGTTCATTGAATAGATCTTTGACTTCGTTAGTTAGATTAATTCATAAGAATTTCCTTTTCCATGATACTATTATAAAAGATATTGTTTCTCTAATTTCCTTCTCAATGTGTTTCTTATCTGTGTAGAGGAATATTATTGACTTTTGGATATTGACTTTGTATCCTGCTATGATACCAAATTTGTTTATTAATTTTAGAAACTTCTTGCTGGAGTCTTTCAGGTCATGCCATCTGCAAATAATGATAGTTTAAATTCTTCTTTACCTTTTCTCATTGCTTTTATTTGTCTCTCTTGTCTAATGGCTCTATCTAATGACTCCAGAACTATATTGAATAGGCATGGTGATAGAGGATATATCGTTGTTTTGTAACAGTTCTGAGAGGAAAAAATTTCAATTTTTCCCCATTTAGAATTATGTTAGGCATTGGGTTATCATAGATGGCTTTATGAGATTGAGGTAGAGGTCATGTATTCCAAGTTTCTGTAGGACATTGAACATGAATGAGTATTTTCAAAATCCATTGTGATGACCATGTTGTTTTTGGATTTGGCTTTGTTGATATAGTGTATTACATTTATAGATTTGTGTGTATTGAACCATCCTTGCATCCCTGGGATGGATCCTACCTTGTCATGGTGTATAATCTTTTGATGATTTGCTGTATTCTACTTGCTAGGATTTTATTGAGGATTTTTGCATCTATGTTCATGTGGGAGATTGGCCTGTTGTTCTCTTCTTTAATTTTGTCTTTCTCTGGTTTTGGTATCAGTATAATACTTGCCTCCTAGAACAATTTTGGGAGGATTGCTTCCTTTTCAGTTTCCTTGAAGATTTTGAGGAATATTGTGTTTATATCTTTGTAAATTTTTTGTAGAATTCTGCCCTGAATCTAATGGAAGTTGGACTCTTCTTTGTCGGTTTTTTTTTTTTTTTTTGGTGGTACAAGTGATTTAACTCAGGCCCTAGTGCTTGCCAAGAAGTGCTTATTCTACTGAGCCATCTCCCTGACCCCATGTAGGTAGGATTTTCATTACATTTTGAATTTCAATGGCAGTTATTCTGTTATTGGGTGTTCTTATATCTTCTTGATTCAGTTTTGGTGGTTTGTTGTAACTTTCTAGGAGTCTGTCCATTTTTTTGTGTCTTCAATTCTGTGAGAGTAATAATTCTCAAAGTAGCTATTGATGATCTTCTGAATTTCCACTTGGTTGTAGTAATTTTACCCTTTTGATTCCTTATGGACTGTATTTGAGTTTTTTCTCTTGTGTTTTTGATGAGGTTAGCTAGAGGCTTATCAATTTTATTTAATCTTTTGAAAAACCAGTCTTTTGATTCGTTAACTCTTTGAATTGTTTTCTTCATTTCAATTGTAATAATTTCTGACTGTTTGGGGTTTGGGTTTGCTTTGCTCTTCCTTTTCTAGATGTTTGGGTTTAGCATGAGGGTACTTATTTTTCTCGTTTTGCTTTCCTAATGTGTGAATTCAGAGCTGTAGTTTTCCCTCAAATAACTGATTTCATTGTATCCCACGAATTCTGATAAATTGTGCTTTAATTTTCATTGAATTGTAGATAGTGTTTAATTTTTTGTTTAATATCATCTGTGACCCATTAGTTGTTGAGTAGGATGTTGTGTAATTTATATGTATTTATCGGGTTTTTCTGGTTTCTTTTTTTCATTTATTTCCATGTTCATTACCCTGTGGTAAGATAATATGAATGGGATAATATCTGTTTTCTTATATGTAGTTAAGCATGACCTATGCACTAGTGTGTGGTCTATTTTAGACAATGTCCCATGTGCTGCTGAAAAAAAATACGTATTCTGCTGTGGGTGGAACACTCTATGTATGTCCACTTAGTCAATTTCCACCAAGTTCTGGTTTAGTTCTGCTACTTGTTTTCTAATATTTTGTGTGATTGACCAGATGTCCCCTTTTGCGATAAGGGGGTTTAAGGTCTCCTGTTAAGGTTGTGGTATTGGATATTAGATTTTGCATGTACATTGAAATTTGTCTTACATAGTTGGGTGTTCCTCTGTTTGGTGTATTCATATTTATGGGTGTTACCTCTTCCTCTTGAATATTTCCCCTAATCAGTATGTAGTGACTCTCTTTATTTTCTTTGCTCAGTTTTGGTTTGAAGTTGAGATTGTCTGAGAACAGGATTGTTACCCCTGCTTTTGTCTGAGCACCTGGGGCATGTAGAATTGATTCCTATCCTTTGATTTTCAGTCTATGAATTTCTTTGAGTCAAGTGTGTTGCTTATATACAGCATATTCTTGGATTTTGCTCCATAATCCACTGTGCCAATCTATTTCTTTTAATTGTTGAATTGAATCAATTTACATTGATAGTTATGATCGATATATATTGAATCATGATTGACATGCTATTTACCTGCTGTTATTTACTCCTTTTTCTCTTGTATTTAATTGCTTGTCCCATTTAGTGGGTTTCTTCAGTTCTCATTCATGAAATTCTGATCATTTTGTTCCCTCTCTAGGACATCTTTTAGTAGTCTATGTAGGGTTGGCTTTGTTGTCATGAATTTCTTCAATTTTTCTTTGCCATGGAAGCATTTCACTTCTCCATCAAACTTAAAAGAGAATTTTCCCCCATAATTTTATTGAGAAACAAATAGCAATGAGACAGTTTCAAATCAAATTGGTAGGATAGTTTCAGTAATTAACATATTGCATATTCTCTTCCTAGTGGTTGTTTGCTGTACAAGATGCAGACATGATATCCTGTTTACAAACACTATTAGAACAAATCCCATTATTCATTAACAGAATGTAACTATATGTCTATCCTAACCATAAAAGAGAATTTTGCAGGGTGTAGTAGTCTGGGCTGCAATTTGTTTTCATAGAGGACTTGGAGTACTCTATTCCATGTTCTTCTTGACTTCATGGTTTGTGAAGAGAAATCTGCAGTTATTCTGATGTGCGTTCCTTTAAATGTAACCTGTTTCTTTTCTCTAGCAGCCTTTCTTATATTGTGCTTGTGCTGCTTTTCCGGGATCTTGACTATTATATGTGTCGGTGTGTTTTTAATTGGGTTGATGCTATTTGCAGTTCCATATGCTTCAGTTACTGAATGTCAGATTTTTTTCTCCATATTTGGGAAATTTTCTGCTGTTACTTCTGTCCATATTTATTTATATCATGTGTATTGGCTCCTTTCTCATTGATGCCTATTAGTTTCACGTTTTCCATTTTTGCATCATATTGCAGATGTTGGATTATTTTTTCCTTAATCCTAATTGTTTTTAAGAGATGTTTTCTTACCTTTTCACTAGCTACATGGGAGTCTTCAAAATCTGAAACTCTATCTTCACTTACATTCAGTTTTCCAAGCTTGTGCTTGGGATTTTAAGTTCCTCTATATCTCTGACTCTGCTTCAGGTGATCTATTTCTTTCCTATATTGCTCATTCAAGGCCCCTGTTGTTTTCTATACTCTAATTTTTTAATCAGTGTCTTCTTTAGAAGTAGTTATTAATTCTTTCATTGTACATTTTCTTTTTTACTTCAGAGATTATTTCTGGTCTGATTTCCTCTATACCTTTCTGCAGTTGTTTATTTACTTCAGATGCTATTTTTTCTTTTTTTTCAGATGCTATTAATACAGAGTTTTCTTTTTTATTTCAGAAGATTTTTCTGATCTGATTTCTTCTATACCTTTCTGCAGCTGTTTCTTTACTTCAGATGCTAGTAATTCAGAGAATTCAGCTGTGTGATTACAAATTTCTACCCTGCTAGTGTCTGTTGCATTTGTTCTGGGTAGGCTTGGAGCCTGAAATTGATTGCATTTTGCTCCTTCTCTTTGTCATTTTTTTATATCACTGCCCTCTGACCTTTGGTGTAGATCTTTGTTGCAGCTATAACCTTAGCACCTACCAAAATTCTTACTGAAGATATTATATGGTTAAGCCAGTTTTAGTTTTGTTTTTACAGAATTAAAATTAGAAACAGTAATAGTGGGTAGCAATATTTAGCGGTTGACAGACTTTTGTAACTAATGGGTTTGTATTTTAGATTGTAAGAGCAAACATTATGTCTGTGCAGCTAAGCAGATATTAAAGTGGGAATTTGTATTTAAATCAATTCCCCTAAATTTTGTCTAATCCCCTCCCTGTGATGTACCTCAGGTCTTCTAGGCAGACTCCTTCACCTGGTTACCTGTTGCCCCCTTTGTAGATCATGAGTAAAAGGGAGAGGACACTCTTATAGATCTTGGTCCCAGAGAGTGTCTCAGCTTACCTTTTCTGGATCTACCAACTTTGAGCTTGTCCAGATGTGCTTCACTTTGGTTTGGCTGCTGTGCTCAGCTTCTTCCTGCTGCAGCTTTTAGAGGTGAACCCACTGTGTCACTGTGACAAGATGTTCAGCTTATGGATTAGCTCAGCAGATCTGCCTCCTAGCCTCTTTTCAGGGAGTTCTGCTGCAAGGTTCCACCAGGAGGCCTGGTGCAAGACCTCAAGTCTGGTTGGAGAGGGGTCTTGTCCAAGGTGAGCAGGCAGAAATCCCCCCCCCCCCCACGCTGGGCCTGGGGTCTGGCTGGAGAGGGTTATTGTTTGTGGCAAGCAGACAGATGTTCCCACATACATGGCAGGATGGGGTCTGGCTGGGGAGGGGTCTTGGGTGCGGCGAGCAGGCGTCTGGTTCTTTTCTAACCATAGCCCCCATATTTGTCAAGTTCCAAGACTTCCTTCATAATTCATCCTTTACATCTCCATATATTTTTATAATTTTTTTTCTCATTAAAGAAAGGACTTAGTCAAGCTCACATGCCTAGAATGAGGCAAAACCCACCTGGTTTGTGGGCCTCACCTTTCTCCTCTGATGTCAACTCATTTTCTGTCTATGTCCAGCATCTTCACCACCTGTGGTGGACACCGTGTATGGCAAAATCCTGGGGAAATATGTCAGCCTAGAAGGATTTGCACAGCCTGTCTCTGTATTCCTGGGAGTCCCTTTTGCGAAGCCCCCTCTGGGATCCCTGAGATTTGTGCCTCCACAACCTCCAGAACCATGGAAGTATGTGAAGAATACCACCTCTTACCCTCCCATGTAAGTTTCAGGGGGTGGCTTTGGTATCATTCAGTGGGATGTTTTCTTCATAGAGACAAAGGAAAAAAATGATATAATAGGCTGTTTAGCTCTACTTTGTTCTGAAATCAAGAAACTTTCAAACATTATAGAAGTGCCATACTGTTCTAGACCCTTTTATTCAGCACATAGTTATTGAACACCTACTGTGTGTTGAGCATATTTTTAGTTCTTATAATCTACTGGAGAACAGAACTTTTTAACTCATATCATACTATAAACTATTGCCAATTTCATTTTATACATAGTTTATAGTATGATATGAGCTAAACTTAGGCAGAAGAAAAAGTAGTTGAACAGCCTCAGTTCTTGTACATCTTGTAGGCAGCGATTCTGCAAGCTAGGTACATTGAGAACTGGAAGTATGGTGTATGACGCACTTGGGACAATCACTGACACATTGCATTAGTATTTATGCTATGCAACCCTTGGCAGGTTCTCTAAACTTGTCCTACCTTATCTTTCTTACCTGTAAAAGAGTTAAGAAGAGAACCTCAAAGGTACTAGGGTGGATTCTATGAGACATCACAAAGACTTACTACATAAGAAGAATTTAAATAAATTCCAAGAACAATGAGGAACTCATAATATGTTGCAGGTTATAATTTATGTTGGATCATAGAGAAGTCTTATCTGGGTAGCCTACAGTGGTTGCCTTGGAAAGAGTGATGAAGGAATGCTAGCATGGCAGAGATGCAGGACCCTTAAGAAATTGCAGATGGGGATAAAGGGAGAAAGGAATTTACTCATAATCAACCAGCACATCTATGGTAGAGCCAGTCCTGAAATGCAATTTTCCTGAAATTGTCCTCCAAACTGCATCCCTGAACTGTTGAGCACAACTTCTTATATCAGAGGATCTGGTTGAAGGAAGTCTACTAAGGACTGGAATATGATTACTTGGTGGAAGGACTTGGTTTCTCTGTAACCCAGAGGAGGATGTTTCTACAGGAAATGTCATCTTCCAGGGAAAAACACCAAGTAAACCACCTGCTATTCCTGGATCAGTCCATCCTAAAGTCTAGGAAAAGGGTAGAGTTGCCAAATTCTTCTCATTCTGCATGATCTTGAGATTCTAGAGACCCATGGATCTAACCAGACCCCCAGAATGCCATCTTCTCATTGCAGTAACTCCAGTCTGGTGGTATTATCACATAATTCAGGCTCAAACATCCATGTACAAGGTTAAGCCACAAAGGCCACTTGCAATTTTCACCTAGTTAAACTGTAAATATTTTTCCTTCCCTTCCAGGTGCTCTCAAGATCCAGAAGCGAGCCAGTTTATCTCTGATTTCTATACCAATAGGAAGGAAAGCATTTCTCTGAAGCATTCTGAAGATTGTCTGTATTTAAATATTTACACTCCTGTGGATGTGAGGAAGAAAAGCAGTCTGCCGGTAAGCATGGTACCACTGGTCAGCACTTGTGACTTTTGTGATCCTGGAACTTTGAATGCAGCATACATGGGACTGAAGCCAGCTTGGCAAATCTACATGCTTTATTGCAATGTATTTACCTGTCTAATTGCATATGGCAAGGTTGATTTTGGCCCAATGGGTCAGCATTTGCAAGAGAATAGAAGATAAGAGCTGAAATCTATTGCAGGTGTGGGTCAGATGGTGGGCCAGGCCATGATGGAAAACATGAAGTCCAGAGCCCATGAGGTTGAAAAGTTAAGCACCAAATCAGTCTAGCATGAAAACCATGGCACAGAGCCCAGGAGTGGGGCAGGAGGGATGTGGACTAGGAAGTTGGTCATTCACCTGTTTTAAGGCACAAAAGTTGAGGATAAATGCTACCTCATATGTTCACTCATACTTTTACTACACATTTAGTGTCCTTAATAAGTCAGTTATCCTAAGATTTTAGAGAAACAAGGAAGAAACCATGAACACACAGACCTGCCTTAAAGGATTTTGTCATCTGAGCTGCTCAGCTACATACTAAATTCATCAGTATATCATTTCTCAACAATCTTCATTGAAAGATGATTGTGATTTAGTGCATGCTCTGGGTACAGGAAAGAAACAGAGCTGCAGCTTAGAGGCTTTGGAAACCTGGAAGCAAGAGACTTCTAAATATGACACATGTTCTAGAACTACATGGTCTAGATTTCAGCCTTCAACCTAACTTTGACTGGTCCAGAGACTTTGAAAATTTCTTAACTTCTTTCAATTTCTATTTACTCAAATATGAATAATAGCATAAGAGTATACAGCGGGCTGGAGAGATGGCTCAGTGGTCTTAAGCACCTACTTAGAACAAGCTTAGCAAAAGCATCAGGGACTGCGGTTCGATCCCCCGGCACCACATGCCAGCCAGCCCTGCCCCCTGGTGGGCTGAGCTGGCCTCTCTCTCTCTCTCTCTCTCTCTCTCTCTCTCTCTCTCTCTCTCTCTCTCTCTCTCTCTCTCTCTCTCTCAAATAAATAAATAAATAAAATTTAAAAAAAATATACAGTAATGATTATAAATTTTCACTCAGTGCTGTGTGCTTAAATAGCATAAGCATTCAACATTCATCAGGTGGAACAAGATAAGTATGTTCCTCTTGCCCTAAAAGTCAGATTACTATGCTGTATTTGTGGGCTGTAGTCAGTGGGCAAGCAAGGAAATGCATGAGATCTGAGGACAGATTGCTTGGACGACTCTTGTTGCTGTCTCTCACTAAGTCTTGACTATATGAATTATTCCCAGTAGGTCTTAGGCAATAAAATGTTCCAGTTTTTCTGTCATATGGGACATAGCTAGTATCATTATTCTGACAAGCAATTTTCAGTGCTGGTAACAGTCATTGTTATATATTTTATGTTATATGCTATTTCTGCTAGTGTTATTACAGTGGTATTTTATCTGCTTTCATTTCTTCCCATTTAACAGTATGTGAGCTGTTAAGTATAAGAAGACATATTATGAATCGTTCTATTCATTGAACTGTAATTTTCAATTCTCATTAGTCTCAGACACATGGCAGATTCTTGCCTATTGTTAGTCAGATGTCTGACAACCTGACAGGGAGATGAATATGTGTCTAGGTTGAGGACAATATGTAGGATTCAGGCCCCAGAGGAGGAAATGTGGAGACAAGATATGAAACATTACACTGAGTGTTTCTAGCTTTTGCTATTTCATAGGAACTATAATTCCCTACTTAAAAGTTAACTAAGATTAATACAAAATACAAAATCTTACTCTTTGCCTTCTATATAGTCAGATAGGGACTATATCTGACTTTGCATGGTCGAGGCATAAGTACAGGGAAGTATTGGGGAAATTATGACATCCTTGACTTTACTTATCTTTCATGATGTTCCCATTTTGGAGAGCTTTGAAAGAACATGACACATAGGTCAGGGCAGAAAGGCAAGGGAAGCCAGAGTTTATTCAGTGGGGTAGTTTCCTGTGCTAGCCTGAAGACTTGGAGAGGATTAATACCCACTGCAACATTGCTGTGTCGATGAACTTTGGCTAATGGCTCATTCAGTCATAGCCATAATGTTGTAAAAGACCTATTCATAAAAACCTTGAGGTAATTTCCAATATCATTTTCTATAATCAATGTGCCTGTTTCCTCTTTTTCCAGGTGATGGTGTGGATCCATGGAGGTGGTAATGTGGTGGGTGCAGCATCAACTTATGATGGACTGGCTCTTTCTGCCCATGAAAATGTGGTAGTGGTGACCATTCAGTTTCGCCTGGGCATCTGGGGATTCTTCAGGTAAGGTATATTGCCTTGTCTGTGTGTATTCCCTTCTGTGTTGGTTTGTTTTCTGTGATATGGCAAAGCATGTGGGACCAAGTAAACATTTAAGTACACAAAGTTGTTTAGTTCATTCCAATATCACATTGCTTGGTTGGTCTTTGGTGGTAGCCCATTGTCTCTGGCATAATGTGGTAGAAATCTGAAAGTGAATCTTCAGCATACAGAATGGGTCAGAGTACAGGACAGAAATCATAGGGCACAGTCTGAGCCAAGCTTTCTCTTGTATAGCAGCTTGCTCTTTGGAGAACAAATCAGTTTCTCATGAGTGCTGCATTGTTCTCTTCCAAAAGCAGCCGTTTTAGCACCTGACCCATCTTACACTGAGCCTCACATTTTCTAATTTTTGTCACCTTTTTATTCTAGCATATTAGAGATCAAGTCTCTTTCACATGAGCCTTTTGGAAACAATCCACGTGTAAACCAAACCTCAGTGTTTGTCACATCAAAGATATGAGGTCTTGACTATAGTCATACCATCCCCAAAAGCATCCTTTATCATGGTGTTTATTAATATGTCAATCCTTTCATTACTGGATTCCAATGAACTTTTTTTTTTCTTTCTTTTTTTTTGTACTAGGAATAGAACTCAGAACCTTGAGCTTGCCAGAATGGTACTTATGCCACTGAGCTATATCCCTGGCTAAACTTTCGAACATCAGCCATACTTGCCTATCTGTGTTTGAGCTTTACATGATCTGAATCCCTGTTCCCAGGTTGTCTGCTCTACCTATCAAATTCTAATCATTCTCCAAAAAACAAATCCCTCATGTTACTTATTCTAAAATATCTAACTCATTTTCACCTGTGTTGTATTCCATGTCCAGTAACATTGAGAAAATTTCCTCCTTTCCCCATCTTTGATGGGAATGAACATTCAGCAGAGCAAGTAAGGGGTATGCTTCTTCTGGGAAAGTAAGAATGGGCATCCGCATGGAGTAGTGCAGATAATGTTTCCTGAGACAGATTTTCAAGTAACCCCACTGCCAGGTTGTTCTCATGGAGACCAACAATTATCTCCATGAACACTCAGAACTGCCTTATTAGGCTGCTCAGATTTAGCCACGCCAACTCCTTCTTGAGTTCTGAAGTGTTTCTTTCTTGCAGTTCTGGCCATCTCCCAATTCTTGATTGATTCTTTTTAACCCCTTTTCCCCCTTTCCTCCCCCATGCTCAGTCCTCCTTTTTTCCTTCTCTACTAATTTCTTTTCTATATTTTGGACAGGGTTTACAGGGTCTCACTACCTAGATTGGACTTGTAGTGATTCTCCTGCTTGTAGCCTCCCATGCACTGGGATGACAAGTGCACACCACCACGCACAGTGTCAATGGCCATCTCATCACCTCCTGGGCGTGGGGCTAACATGGCATGACTGGGATCAAACTCCAGAAGCTGTGCTCTGCCTAAGCAGGCTCTTTAGTCTGCTGAGCTATCAGGCTGGCCTCAACTAAATTCTTGAGTGACTAGCTAGCTCGTTTATAGGATTCACCTGTCTTTTAAAGCTATCTGTCATTTTTAGCTACTTTCTCTCATTTCCATTGGATGTCTGCTGGTTGCTTCCACCTTTACATAGACAGAATGATGTTCACTACTTCAGATGGCCCATAATGACTATTGAATTTCACTCAACAATGACTTCTTCTAGTCCCATAAACCCCTTGTGCAGCCATCCACAGCTTCATCTTCCCTGTTGCTCAGGATAGAAGTTTGTGGTCAGCTTGGACTTCTTTCTTACTTCTACCTCTCATCCACTTAGCCAGAATTTTTTTTTCTGTGGTGCTGGAAATTGAACTCAGGACCCTGTGCTTGCCAGGCAAGTGTTTATCCTACTGAGCTATCTCCCAAACCCACAGAAAATATTTTTGGATCCAACTTTAAAATACGATTGGGGCCAGGGAGATATCTCAGTAGAATAAGTGTTTACCTGGCAAGTGCAAGGGCCAGAGTTCAATCCCTGGTTCTGCCAAATAGATGTTTTTGTCTAGCTTCTCCTTGCTTGCATTGTAGCCCAAGGCCTGTGACTTTGTCCTGGCTTTTAACCAATTAGTTTCATAATCTTGTTAATTTTACATGATGACTGTTTCATGTAATAGAGTGTTCAGGTGAGACAGCTAGAATGACATCATGCTTCTGAGAAGTGTTCTAATGTTACTTTCTATGACACAGAAGTCCTTGCCTGTGCCTACAACAAGCTGTGTAGTACAACTCACAATAGCTACACTCAATTTTGTCACTTGTCCCTAACCTCTGTGCTCCTCCTACTTTGCCTATATGAAATTTCCTTAAATAATTATAGGGCCCATGTTCACATTTTACTCAAATTTCTACCAAATTCTAATGTTGCAGAGAAGTTTTCACTGGCTATGAAATCTGATATATCACATTCTCCCTCATGTAATTTTGTTTTTATCTGGGTTTATTTATGCTCAAAGTACCTTCATTATCTAACTATATATTTTTTCTTTTGCTTATTTTGTTCTTTAGCATGAATTGAGGATAGCCAGATTTTTGGCTCTTTTGTTTCTATGTGTTATTGATTCCTTAGATCTCTGTTGGACACACAGCAGATGCTCAGTCCACAGCAACTAGAAGAATCAGTGTGCAGTTCTCCAAATGATGCTGCTGTAGGAAAGAGAGTTGGGTCAGGAATACAAAGCATAAACTCATTCTGAAACACTGAGAGTTCCCTGGACCATTTCAGTTCCTGAGAGCACCACTTTAATAATTCTGTTTCCCTCTATCAATCTGTCTCTTGCAGCACAGGGGATGAACACAGCCGGGGGAACTGGGGTCATTTGGACCAGGTGGCTGCACTGCGCTGGATCCAGGACAACATTGCCAACTTTGGAGGAAACCCAGGCTCTGTGACCATCTTTGGAGAGTCATCAGGTGGTCAGGATGTCTCTGTTCTTGTAGGTATTTCTGCTACCAGGCCTCAGCCCTGGGCTTGATACAGTTGCTAATAGGACCTCTTGGTTACAGCCCAGCCAATTGAGTCATATTTCCCTGTGGTTCTTCTCCTTCTTCTTCTTCTTCTTCTTCTTCTTCTTCTTCTTCTTCTTCTTCTTCTTCTTCTTCTTCTTCTTCTTCTTCTTCTTCTTCTTCT
>NW_004525023.1:141828-161828 GCF_000260255.1 Octodon degus
TTTTGAACCAGGGATTGAACTCAGGCCCTTGCACTTGCCAGGAAGTGCTTATTCTACTGAGCCATATCTCTGACCCCTCCCTGTGCTTCTAAAATTGGAATTCAGAGCTGAGTTTGCTCAGTGATCAGGAATAGCCTGTGAAGAGCAAAGACCTGCATTTCCTTGTCCTCAAGGAGGCTTAGGCACAGTTTAATTTCCTGAGGTTTTGAGACTCTCCAGCTTCAGCCTATAGCAATAACATTCTTCTACTCTCTACCTGGCTTAATTTTTCTTCTTTATAGTCATTTTAACACTGGATTCACCTTTCTTGCCTTGAGAAGTAGAGATGACTGTGCTCTAGACATAGCAAGATGGAAGAACATGAGCTGAATGAAGTGTTTACCTCCTTCCAAGCAATGTTCACATGTTGAGGAGACTTGAGCTTCCTCTGTGGTGTCCTGATAACTTATCCATGCCATAAATGGAGGACAACACTTTCTGGAACTTTGGGCCAAGTTTAGGAGGGGCAACAGATGAGGGAAAAGAGGGATAGAAGTTGGAATGGTGAAGGCATGGGACAGGGAGATAGAGATGAAGAAAAAAAATATATATCTTGCATATACACACAACATAATTAAGATAGTTATACTACTAATTTTGCTTAATTAAAAAGAAGGGTTTGAGGTAATATTTATGAACAATTAAATGCTTATGTCTTGTACTCTGAATAACTAATTTAAAGGTGACAGTATAAAATATATTAATCATTGTTACTCTCCTATTTCTTGTTTTGAATTTTTTTCCCTTTAAAATAAAAAATATGAAATACTTTTTTCTGAATATTCAAGGATGATACCAATATGTAGTTTGAAAGTGCAGCGTCAAGAGCAGGTATATAGCTCAGAGGCATACTTGCCTGCCTGGTAAGCTCAAGGTACCATGCTGAATAGCAGTATCACACACACCAAAAAAAATACCCCATCAGGACTGACTCTCTGTTGCATGCATATAAATACAGATATATGCACAAATACACTTATGCAACATGTTACATACATTATATTTACACATGTACCTATGTGCATGTATATACATATTTATATACATTCATGAACATATACACATACATGTATATAAATGTATATACATATGTACACACATATACAAGATATATACACACATACATTCATATATGCAAACACATGTATATATACATGTAGGTACATATATGTATACAAGATATACATATATATATACACACACACGTATATCATGTATATATTTGCTTTTTTATTTCTTTCTCCTTTCACCCATCCCAGTTTCTATTTCTTTTTGATCAGTTTATTCAGATTCTACAGTATGTATTGTACATTCTGCATCTTATTTACCCTTTCAGCTTTTTACTAGGGAGATAGTACCATGTTTGCATATGTGTGTGTGTTTTATTTCAGCTATAAGTATGGTCTCCAATTGCATCCATTTATCTATAAAAATTTTCAGATCATGCTTTATGGATGAGTACTCCATTGTATAAAAAGACCATATCTTTTTTAATCAAGTCCTCAGTTGATAGACATTTGGGTTGTTTCCAAGATCTAGCTATTACAAGTTGCTGTAAACATGGGTGCACATATATACGTGTGGCACGATGTTTTCAATTCTCCTGGGACAATATCCAGCTGGTGAATAAGTGGGTCCAATGGGACATGCAATTTTAGTTTTCTCAGGAATCTCCACACTGATTTCCTCAGTGGTTTTAGCAGTCTACATTCCCAACAACAGTGGAGGATTCCTTTTTCTCCACAGTTCCTCCAGTATTGGTTACTGACTGATTTCCTGATGATAGCCATTCTTTCCAGGGTGAAATGGAATCTTAGTGTTGTTTTAACTTGAATCTCTTAAATACTAGTGATGTTGAACATTTTAAAATACACTTATTTGTTGAAAGTATCTCTTCATCTGAGAAGTATTTATCTCAGGTGTTGATTTTGGATTGGATCTTTAAATTTGGGAGGTCTGATAATTTTGAGTTCTTTATTCATTCTTCATAGTAATGCTTTGTCTCAGGAACAGCTGGCAAGCATTATTACTATTCAAATTTTTATAATAGGGAAAATGAAAATATTTAAATCTAGAAAAATACAATAATCATGCACATTTCCATTCACAATGAAGAGTCACTGTGGAACTTTAAGCATGTATTTTAAGAGTTTTTTTCCACAGTTCATTTCTGTCTATACCTATCTGTATATATACAACTATGTTTCAGTCCTGTGTCTTTCCATTCTCTTCTTGCTCTCTTCACATTTCACTGGTTTTTAAGTTTTAAAAAGCATAATGTGATATAAATATTCCCTAAAATTAAGCATCTTATGTTAATTTATATTTTATTAACATATGGTATTACATATTGAGATAAACATGTCTGTATACAAAAATCTGACAGTATGTAAATAATTTTTAGTTAATTTTATTGGGAAATAAATAGCAATGAGACAGTTTCAAAATCGATGAGGAGAGTTTCAATAATTAATACATTGCATATTGTTCTCTTCACAGTGGTTATTCATGATAGAAGAGGCAGACATGATATCCTGTAAAACACTATTAATATAAAGCTTTCTTCTAATTGAATTAAGAGAAAGTAGCTGTTTATCTATCCTCTTTTGTATATACAGATACAAAATGGTCCTTCATTTATATTTCCCTTTTCTGTTTAGTTTTGTCAGAGATGGTTATTCCATTGGCATTTAAATATTGTAAGTGCATGAACTCAGGAAAATAATTCCGTATAATCCAGTAGACCATAATAGTAGTGGGCTATCTGTAGGACTGGCAACGTCAGAAGTTGTTGACTTGAACATTTTACAGCTCAGCACATTAATATGGCTTCAGTTTTTATACTTCGTGTTTTTATTTTTCTGCTGGATGGTTAAGACCAAGATAAAGCAAGACCTATATCACAAGAAATGTAACTTTTGTATATTCCAGTCAGTAAAATCACCTCAGAATTTACTCTGAGACCCTGTACTACAGTTTGTAGAGCCTTTGTCAGTGTCATCCATGTGAATGAGTCACAGCCATTGTTTGATCAATTTACTCTCTGTGAAAGTCTGAGAGAATGATTTATGTTTGTCTGACTCCTCTTAGGCACACTCTACATCGTCAATCCCTTTCTTCTATTTCCCCATAATGTTCTTGATCAAAACATTTGGGACATCACTGAGTTACCTGATGTTGCAGTACAGGATCGCTTATGTCTGGAGTCCTCGCTGACCTTGAAAGTCTAAGGCCAACATGTTGGCAGAACTTGTAGCCCTTCTTTTTCTGTAATTTTTGGTCTGCAAACTTAAGTTGTTAATGCTCCAGAAGAGAAATTTAATTTTATTATTACCCTATAACATGGACATTTGAGGTTAAACTCACTATCTCTCTGAGTATCAAACATGTTAGATATTGCACGGAAAAGGTATTTTCCATGAAGTACTTATATGGTAAACCTTAAATCCATACAGAATGTGAAGAAAAAAGAGAAAAAAATAAATAAAAAAGAGGAATATAGAATTACATATTTTTACACAGAAATTTAGAAATCAAGCCATATACCACATTGTAGCAGGACCAACTATGATATTATTTTTTTCTGGCTCTTGTTTTCATTTATTGCCCTTTAAAAAAACAAGCAAACGTTTACTTGACAAACAGTATAGCAGTAATTGTTATGATGTGACAAGCAGTACATACTTAGAAGACCAGAATTACAGGCATTCCAAGCATGACCCTAGTATTACACATTTCTGTCTTCAGTGCAGTTGCTTAGTTTACAGGTATCAGCATACATAGTTAGTCAGGGTGAGAATCCTATCAACTAACTGCTAGCTTCAAAAACCTGATGAAGATTCTCAGGATCATTGTCTTACTTATCTTGAGCATATAAATGTATAGGTTTGCCTCTGTCATGTTTCCTAGCTTTTCTCTTGGCCCTCTCTTCATTGTCTAGTCCTTATGTTTTCAATTTCCTTTTAATTGTGTTCTACCTTTCTATTATTATTTCTTCTTTTGAGTTTTTACACTAGGGAGACTATTGGATATTTACACATGTGGGTCTGGTTTATTTCACTTATGTGTATATCTTCAAGTGGCATCCACTTAAATATAAAGGTTTTGATTTTGTCATTCTTTATAGTTGAGAAATACTGCGCTGTATAACATTGCCACATCTTTTTCATCGATTGCTCAGTTGATGGGCATTTTCATTGTTCAGAAATGAACTATCACAAATTGTGTTGCTATAAACATAAGTGCACCTATATCATTATGATGTTATATTTTCAGTTCCTCTGGGAAAATTCCCAGTAGGGGGATACGAATTTTGAATGCGATTTCCAGTCCTAGTTTTATAAGGAATCTCTACACTGATTTCCATAATGCTTGTACCAGTCTACAGTCTCACCAGCAGTGGAGAAGGATTTTTTTGCCCACAGCCTCTCCAACATTTGTTGATTCCTTTATGATAGCCATTCTTTGTGGGGTGAGATGGTATCTCAGTGTTGTTTTAATTTGCATTTTAGGGATGGCCAGTGATTTGGATCATTTTTTTCATATATTTATAAGCTTCTAGAATTTCTTCCTCTGAGAAGTGTGTTTTCATCTCTGACGCCCATTTCTGGATTGAGTTTTTAAATTTTGAGGCTCTAATGTGTTTTAGTTCTTTATAAATTCTATGGAGAAGACCTTGGACTGAGTGCTTATTAGTTAAGATTTTTTTCTACATTTGTCGGTTGTTCGTTCACTTTGTTGGTAATTTCTTTTGACATGCAAAAGTTTTTTGATAAGTAGAGGTCTCATTTTTTAATTCTTTGAAATATTACCAGTGTTATTTGATTTTCGTTTATGGACTCTGGGCCTACAGCTACGTCTTCAAGAGTTCCTCCTACTTTCTCTTCCAGGAGATTTAGTGTTTATGTTTTAATGTTTAGATCTTTAATCCCTTTTGACTTTGGTTTAGCGCATGGCGATAGCCCTGGGTTTTAGTTTTTGGTATGTAGAAATCCAGTTTTTCCAGCAATGTTTTGTTAAGGAGGCTATCCTTCTTCCAGTAAGAATGCTTAGCCACTTTTTCAAAGAAAATGTGGCAGGGTGTTTGTAGTGGCTACTGAATCTTCTACTCTATTCCATTGATGCTGAGGTATGTTTTATTGCCTATACCAAGCTGATTTTATCACAGTAGTTTTGTAACATAATTGCAGGTCAGAAATTGTAATACGTCCTGCTTTGTCTTTTTTTGTCCAGGATTGCCTTTGTTGTTGCAGGTCTTTTCTGGTTCCAAATAAATTTTAGGAACAGTTTCTCTAGGTCTGTGTGACACGTTGGTGCTATTTTGATAGTGATTGCATTAAATATGTTCAAGAATTTTGAGAGCATGGCCATCTTTTTTTTTTTCAAAATTTTATTGATAAACAGATAGCAATGAGACAGTTTCAAATCAAATCGGAAGTACAGCTTCAACAAATAATACACTGCATATATTCTTCTTAGTGGTTAATTGCTGTACAAGATGCAGACTTGTGATCCTATTTACAAACACCATTAGAACAAATCATTGTATTCATTAAGAGAATGAAACTATATATCTATTCTAACCACTTTGAATACACAGATACAAAATGAACATTCATCGGTATACCCCATTTTTTCTAAGTTCCGTTATTGAATATTATAGGTGTGAGCATGGCCATCTTCACAATGTTGTTATTCCTATCCAGGAGCAGGGGATATCTTTCCATTTTCTGAAATCCTCTACAATGTCTTTCTTAAAAGTACTGTAATTTTCATTGAATAGATCTTTAACTTCTTTAGCTAGATTAATTGCTACGTATTTCATTTTCCACAGTGGATCATGAAAGGTATTGTTTTTCTACTTTCCCTCTCAATGTGTTTGTTGTTTGTGTAGAGGTATTATATGGACTTTTGGGCTTTAACTTGGTATCTTGCTATGCCCCTGAATTTGTGTATTAAGTCTACTAGCTTCTTGGTGGACTTTTTTGGGGTCTTCCAAATAAAGTATCATGTCATCTGCAAATAATGATAGTTTAACTTCTTCCTTACCTACTCTGATTCCTCTTATATCTCTCTCTTTCGTAATGGCTCTAGCTAATGATTCCAGAAGTATATGGAATAGAAGTGGTAATAGAGGACATCCTTATCTTGCACCAGATATGAGAGTCAAAGGTTTCAGTTTTTCCCCATTTAGAATTATGTTAGCCATAGGGTTGTCATAGATGACTTTTATCAGATTGAAGTTGATGCCATCTATTCCAGTTTTCTGTAGGACTTTGAACTTGAATTAGTGTTGGACTTTGTCTAAAGTCTTTTCTGCATCAACTGAAATGTTCATGTGGTTTTTTTATTTCACTCTATTGATGTAGTGTATTACATTTCTAACTCTGTGTATATTGAACCATCCTTGCATCCCTGGAATGAATCCTACCTGGTCACGGTATATAATCTTCTTGATGATTTGTTGTATTCTATTTGCTAGAATTTTATTGAGTTTTTTTTTCATCTTTGTTCTTGAGGAAAACTGGCCTGTAGATCTCTTTTTTAATAGTATCTTTCCTTCATTTTGGTATCAGTATCATACTTGTGACCAGGAGCAATTTTGGGAGGATTTCTTCCTTTTCAATTCCCTTGAAGAGTGTGAGGAGAATAGGGATTATATCTTCTGCAATTTTTTTTGTAGAGTTTAACTCTGAATCCATCAGGAACTGGATTTTTTGTTGTTGATAGGTTTTTTAAAATTACATTTTGTATTTCATTGGCTGTTATTGGGTATTGAGAGTTGTTGTATCTTCTTGTTTAAGTTTTGGCAATTTGTACCTGCCTAGGAATTTGTCCTTTTCTTCCACGTCTTATCTTCTGTGAGAGTAAAGATTCTCAATAATTGCTATTGATGATCTTCCGAATTTCCACTGGGTCTGTGGTAATTACACCCTTTCATTCCTTATTGCTCTTGTTTGTATTTTGTCTTTCTTCTTTTTGATGAGATTATCTAGGAAATTATCAATTTTATGTCATCTTTCAAAGTACCAGTTTTTAATTCGTTAATTTTTTGAACTGTTTTCTTCATTTCAATTGAACCAATTTCTGCTCTAATCATTATGATTCCTTCATATCTTTGGGCTTTGGGTTTGGTTTTATCTTTGTTTTCTAGATGTCGAAGGTGCAGCATTAGGTTGTTCACTTATTCCCGTTCTGTTTTCCTAAAGTGTGAATTCGCAGCTATAAATTTCCCTCTAAATCTACTTTCATCGCATCCCATAAATTTTGAGAAGCTGTGCTTGAATTTTCATTGAATTGTAGATGTTGTTCAAGTTCTTGTTCAATTTCATCTGTGACCCATTGGATGATGAGTAATGTGTTGTTTAATTTCCATGTATTTATGTGATTTTTCTGGTTTCTTCTGTTGTTTATTTCCAGTTTCATTGCACTGTTGTCAGATGATATGCATGAGATAATATCTGTTTTCGTGCATATACTTAAGCTTGATATATGGACTAGTATATGGTCTATGTTAGAAAATGACCCATGTGCAGCTGAGAAAAAAATATTCATTCATTTCTGGTTGGGTGCAACACTCTGTATATATGCACTAAGGCCCTTTGTTCTGAGCTCTGGTTCCATTCTGCTACGTTTTGCTTATTTATTTCTGTTTGCCCTATGTCTTTGGGATAAGAGAGTGTTAAGGTCTCCTGTTAAGATTGTGGTATTGGATATTAGATTTTTAATGCTCATTAAGGTTTGTCTTATATAGTTGGGTGCTCCCATGTTTGGTACATGGATATTTATGAGTGTTACCTCTTCCTCTTGAATATGTCCACTAGCCAGTATATAGTGGCCTTTTTTATTTCGTTTGATAATTCTTGGTTTGAAATTGAGACTATCTGAGAACAGGATTGCTACCTCTGGTTTTTTCTGAGGTGCTGGTGTGTGTAGTATTTTTTTCCAACCTTTGACTTTCAGTCTATTAATATCTTTATGAATTAACTATGTTTCTTGCATGCAGCATATTGTTGGAGTTTGTTTCCTATTCCACTGTGCCAGGCTATTTCTTTTAATTGGTGAATTGAGTCCATTTACATTGATGTTTATAATTGAGATATATGGATTTGTGATTGACATGTTATTTACCTAATGTTGTTTATTCCTTTTTCTCCTGTGCTTGTTTGCGCTATTTATTGGGTTTCATTGTTCTCATTCATGTAGTTGTGATCATTTTGGTCCCTTTCTACATCATCTTTTAGTAGTCTGTAGGGTTGGCTTTGTCATCATGAAGTTGTTTAGTTGTTCTTTGTCATGGAAGTATTTAAATTTCCTGTCAAACTTGAGAGAGGGTTATGCAGTGTATAGTAGTCTGTACTGACATTTATTTTCATAGGAGACTTGAAATACTCTGCTCCATGCTGTTCTTTACTTCATGGTTTGTGAAGAGAAGTTTGCTGCTCTACTGATGGGTTTTCCTTTAAATGTGATCTGTTTCTTTTCCCTAGTGGCTTTCAGTATTTTATTCTTCTGTTATGCTTTTGGGATCTTTACTGTTATATGTCTCTGTATGTTTTTAATTGGGTTGATGTTTTTTGGAGCTCTGAATGCTACAGTTACTTTAATGTCAGACTGTTTCCCCATATTTTGAAAGTTTTCTGCTATTACTTATGCCCATATTGTTTTATATCATTTGTAGGAATCCTTTGTCATTGATACCTATTAGTCTCACATTGCTCATCTTTGCATCACTTTACAGAAGATGAATTATTTTTTTTGGCATCCCAGTTGTTTTTGAGATCTTTTCTTAACTTTTCACTAGCCACAACAGCATCTTCAAAATCTGAAACTCTATCTTCACTTTCAGTCAAACAGTTTCAAAAGTTTGTGGTTGACATTTTAAGTTACTCTGTATCTCTTTGACTCTGTTTCATGCGATCTATTTCTTTCCTATATTGCTCATTCAATCAAGATGCCCATCACCTGAGGAATGGATGAAAAAGATGTGGTTTTGTTATACAATGGAGTATTGCTCAGCTATAAAGAAGGCCAAACTTATAGGATTTATATTTAAGTGGATGCCACTTGAAGATATACTCAAGTGAAATAAAGCAGACTCACATGTGAAAATATCATGCAATCTCCTTAGTATAAGAACTCAAAAGAAGAAATTCAAATAGAAAGGTATAACACAATTAAATGGAGAGTGAGAACTTGAGGATTTGACAATGACGAGATGGCAAGAAGAAAAGCTTGGAAACATGACAGGGACAAAGCTATACATGTATATGCACAAGATGGGTAAGGCAATGATCCTGAGAAATATCAGCCCATTTTTGAAAATGGCAGTTAATTGGTAGGATTCTCACCCTGACTAACTATATATGCTGGTACCTGTGAACTAAGCAGGTGCACTGAGGATAGCAATATGTAATAGAAGGGTCATGCTTGGAATGCCTGTCATTCTGGTCTTCTAAATATGTACTGCTGGTCATGACATACCAATTATTGCCATACTGTCTCTCAAGTAAATGTTTATTTAGAAAAACAAGGAGATAATAAATTAAAAAAAGAGACAAGAACAAAAAATGTCACAGAACTGTCCTGCTACAGTGCTGCACATGGTTAGATTTCTAAATTTCTGTGTAAAAATATGTAATAATTTATTCATATTTTAAAAATACTTTTTATTTAATTTTTTTTCTCCACATTCTGAAGAGACTTAAAGTTTAACATGTCAATACTAGATGGAAAATACCTGTTCCATGTTATGCCTAAGACGTTTGATACTCAGACAGATAGTGAGGTTAAACCAACTGCATATGTTGTAGCATAATAATAACCTTCTCTTCTTGAGGGGTAACAACCTGAGTTTGTAGACCAAAAATTAGACAGAAAGAAGGGCTGTAGAGAGAGCCAACATTTTGGCCCTAGACTTTCAATGTCAGTGAAGACTCAGGACATAGGAGAACCTATAATGTTTCTTCATGCAACTCAGTTGTGTCCCATATTTTCTTTTCAAGGAGATTATGGGCCCTCAGAGTAAAGTGATCAATGATGTAGAGTGTGCCTAAGGAGAATCACATGGAGAAAATCTTTCTCTCAGGCTTTCATAGAGATCAAATTGGTCAAGCAATGGCCGTGACTCATTCCAATGACTGACACTGACAGAGGATCTGCAAACTTCGGTACAGTGTTACAGGATAAATTCTAATGGGACTTGACTGACTTTATCACATAAAAAGTTACATTTCTTGTTATATAAGTCTTGTTTATCTTGGTCTTAATCATCCAGCAGAAAAGTATTAAAACGAGGTATAAAAATTAAAGCCTTATTAATATGCTGAGCTGTGAAATGCTGAAGTCAACAACTTCTGACTTTTCTAGTCCTATGGAAAACCTGGTACTGTTATGGACTACTGGACTATATTGGATTATTTTGCTGAATTCTCCCACCTACCATATTTATTTGGCAATGGAATATTGATCTCTAAGAAAACTAAACAAAAAAATGGGATACAAAGGAAGGACCATTTTGTATCTGTATATACAAAATAGTTAGTGTAGATATACAGTTAGTTTCTCTTCATTCAATGAGAAGAAAAATTTGTAGTAACAGTGTTTGGACAGGATATCATGTCTGCACCTTGTACTATGAATACCCACTAAGAAGATAACAATATGCAATGTATTAATTATTTAAACTGCCCTGTTAATCGGTTTTGAAACTGTTGTCTTTCTATGTGTTTCTCAATAATATTCATAAGGAAATAGTAAAATTAAAAAATTCCATCATTTTTCTCATTTCCTCTATTTTTTATCAATGTCTTCTTGAGAAGCAGTTTTTAATTCTTTCTTTATAGTTTATCCTTTCTTTTTTTTACTTCAGAGATTAATTCTTATCTTATTTCCTCTATATGTTTCTGGAGTTGATTCTTTACATCAGGCGATATTATGTAGAGATTTCTTTTTTATTTGAGAGCTTATTTCTGATATGAGTTCCTCTATTGCTTTCTGCATGTTTTTTTTTTTAAATTTTTTTTTACTTTCGTCACCATACAGGCATTTCAGCTGTGTGATTCCCAATGTCTTCTGTGCTAGTGTCTTCTGCACTTGTTCTGGTTGGGCTTGGGGCCTCATTTTGCATTTTGATTCTTCCCTTTGTCATTTTGTATAGCACTGTCCTTTGATCTTTAATGTAGAACTTTGGTGCAGGTATAACCTTAGCACCTACTGAGAGTCTTAACCAAAAGAGATTATATGTATAAGGCAGTTATAGTTTTCTATTTACGGAACTGCAATGAGGAACACTAATAATGGGTAATGATATTTAGGATTTGACAAACTTTTGTAACTAGTGGGTTTATATTTTGGACAGTAAGAGCAATCATTATGTCTATGTAGCTAAGCAGATATTAAATTGGGAACTTGTATTTAGGTTAATTCTGCTAAGAAGTTCTCTCTGATCCCCTCCCCTTGATGTACCTGGTGTTTTACAGACTAACTAGTTCACCCTGGTTACCTTTTGCCCCCTCTGTCTCGCAAGAGAGAAAGAGGGAATATTCCTTTATAGATCTGGGTCTAGCAAAGTGTCTCAGCTTACTTGTTGCAGATCTATGAAGTCTGAGTTGATCAAATTGTGCCTGGCTTGTGTCTGGCTGCTCTGCTCAGCTTCTTCCTGCCACAGCCCTTGGGACTGAATCTGCTGTGTCCCTCTGCCAATATGTTCCGCTCCTGAATTATCTGGGTGGTTCTGGCCCCTAGCCTCCCTGCAGGGACTTCAGCTGCAGAGTTTCACACTAGGCCTGTATGCCAGGACTGAGATTGGTTTGGAGGGGTCCAGAGAGCAGGACAAGAATTCCCACTCATAAGTTGGCCTGGGCTGGGTCTCGAGCGATCTAGCAGATAAAGTGGAGTGTGGAAGCTCTCCCACACACTTGCTGGGCCTGGGCTTCGGCTGCATCTGGAGGGGTCCTGAGAGCATGGAGGAAAGTCTCACTCACATGCTGGGCTTGGAATGTGTCTGGAGGGTCCAGTGGGTGCAGGGAAGTGCGGAAGCTCACCCAAACAATCTGTAAATCTTTTTATTTTAATTTTTACTGCTATGAACAGTGTGAATATTCTTAGAAATCATTGTGAGTCACATTTGTAACCATTTTACTTTCCTTTCCTTCTCAGTTTTTCCATTTCCTGTGCCACATATGAAGTCAAAACATTTTGGCTTACAATGAAAGCACTCTGTTACTAGAAAACAACTCCAGCACTTTCCTAATACTTATTTTTCTCAGGATAAATCTTGGTAATGGAAATTTTAAGACAATTTTTACTATGAATGCCAGAATGTTTTTCCAATATTTTGATTATCAGAGGTACATGATGACAGTCAAGTAAAGGTCTATGCTATCTCTTATTGTGGAATTTGGGTGTTTTTGAGAGCACTGGCCCAGAGGAGCCTGGATTCAGGAGGGAAACGTAAGTAGCTGTCAAATTCAGAGTTAATGTGTCTCTGAGTAAATGGTTGGGGCAGAGGAACAAGTGAGAGTGGCCTTAATGGAGAAGTGAGCCACTGATCTCTTTCCTATGAGTAACAATTTTGCACTCCAACTCTCTGTCAGGTATTATCCCCCTTGGCCAAGAACCTCTTCCACAGAGCCATTTCTCAGAGTGGTGTGGTCTTCACTGCTAGCCTGTTCAACAAGGATGTCAAGCCTATAGCTAAGGTAGGTTTCTCCCTGTTCAACTATCATATATTCTTCTGGACAGTTGGAATGCACAGGTGTGTGCATTCAGTGGAGATGCTTAAACCATCATTGAAATAAGAGTGGATGAACAGAAATGGATGTTTCAGAGCCCACATTTAAACCATAATCTACATTTTATATTTTCCAGTGAATACTCTTATCTAGGTTTCCTCAGCTCTGAACAAGCTTCATTGTGTTGGAGATGTGGTACACTCTCCAACACTTCACCCATATTAACTCTCTTATAAGAGCAGTACAATGATTGCCCTCAATTATGAATGAGGAAAAAAAGGCCCGAGGAGAGCAGGGAGCTTTCTGGAGGACCAGTTGCAAAGAAGTAAAAAACTTGGTATTTGAAACAAATCTGTGAAATCCTGGATGAAACCTATATGCCTCCAGGCAAAAACCTCTCTTGAGATTTTCAACTCTGAGAATGTTTCCTACTTATCATCTATCTATCTATCTATCTATCTATCTATCTATCTATCATCTATCTATCTATTTATTATTTTTGTCTATCTATCATCATAATCCTAAAGATAAACTTGTGGCAACTTTATCACAGAAAACTAGCACAGGTAAACTAACAAAGACACATATGTTGTGTTTCTGAGTCATGTAACAGCTCCAATTAATAAAGAATCAACACACAGTTGAGCCCTGAGCACATGGCTTCCATTTTAATGTCCCTCCTTCTGCATTTAGAAGTGGTGTTTGGTGTAACACCCCTTTGTGTACATTGCTAGATAGAAAGGGTGCTATTCTGGAACTCCACTTTTACTTGTCATCACTCCAGAAAATTGCTGTTACTGCTGGGTGCAAAACCACCACATCGGCTGTCATGGTTCACTGCCTGCGCCAGAAGACAGAGGATGAGCTCTTGGAGGTGGAAAAGAAAATGGTAGGTGGCTCCATTCTAGGGTCCCCCTTCTGTGTCCTTTGCTCTAGACTTCATCTCTCCAGATTCCGTCCTGCAGTGGTTAAGCCTTCCGGGATAGTTTCTGATCTTTCAGCAGCACTGTTGGTATACTCATCCACATTGGAGATTCTTTTTGAGTTTCAATTATGAAATAGCACAAATGTGAAAGGTACCCATAAGAGCATGAAAAACTAATAACAAAGCGCATCCTCCAGTTCTTTCAACTCTAATATTTTGAGTCTTTGATGTATTGGAAGAAATTGGATAGTCTATATTTATGTAAACAACTAACCATTCTTTTTATCTTGATTGATTTAGAAGCTACAAAAATTTTAGCACAGCAGTAGTCCAATTTTCTAGGTTTATTGATAGCTCTGATTCAATTAGGTTAGCTTGTAACTATCCATCATTTATTTATCATATTCCCTCCATATCTTTATCTATCCATCCTTTCCGTACAATTCTTTGATAATTTCATTAGTCTAGCACTTATCAATCCATAACTTTCCATTTATGTTTTCCAATGCACTTAGCAATCCATAATTTTCCACTTACCTATTTTTAATGCATCCTTCATCCATCAGTTATCAACTAACTGTCTAAACTCTTTTACTGAATACTCATTCTTTTTTCCCCCTTTTTTGTGATGCTGGGGATGGAAACCACGGCTTTGTGTGTGCAAGGCAAGAAGAGATGTATGCCTAAGCCACATCAGAACATCACTGATTATTCCAAAAACAATGACACATCCATCACCCACCTGCTACCTTTCATTTGCTTATCCATTTATCAATCCAAAAATGCTAGTATTGACCAAGGCATTCATCCATCTCTCTGTTCTTAGTGTCTAGAAGGATGCTTGCAGTGGGAGATCTATATACAAATTGATCATACTATGTTTTCTAAAAGGACTATACAAGGAGGAACAAAACCACAGACTCATTTGGTTAAATGTAGTAGGAGTGCAGAGATGCAACACAATTCATACTAGCTAGTAGTGTTGGTTCTCAGGGAAGATAACACTTACACATTGATGGAAGGTCATAGCCATGTGTCATCACAGGGAATTCCAGCAAGACAGTCTCCAGAGAACAGTATCCAGGGCCCATGGAAACTACTCACTCTGTGGGGAAGTATTAATTGTGGTCCCATGAGTTACCTGAGCTTTTCATTTCTCTATCTGGATCTCAAACCTAGAAGAAACTTCTATGGTTTCAGGGCAAATATCTAGTGCTGTTTTGACAGTGTGTCCATGGTTTGACTCTAATGTAGTCCTAGATTTGGGGTTCTCATTAACTGGGTCAAATAGGTTGTCCAAGATACTTAAAGAATTAAGTCACTGCTAGTTTTTTTTTTTTCTTTTATTTTTGTTTTGGTACAGAGCCTCACTACATAGATAGGACTTGTGGTGATCCTCCTGTTTTGAGCATCACTGGCACTGGGATTGCAGGGGTGCGCTACCATGTTGGGACTTTGTCATTGGCTCTGTGCACCCTGGGGGTGGGGCTCATGGGGGATGCAGAACCAGGTATCACAGCCTAGTCCCTGAACTTGCCAAAGCAGGTGCTTTGTCTGCTGAGCTGTCTCGCTGGCCCTAAGTCACTGCTATCTTTTAACATATGAAAAATATTTAGTCATTCTCCATGTAGCACAAGAAGAAACAGTTTGTCTTGGAATCGGTGGTGATGTTGGGAAAATCCAAGGAACCTGTGATCCCAGCAAACTTTTCTGAGTTGTAATGAAAGTGCTTCCATCATTATCATTGTTCCTAGGACGCGCACGAGCGCACGTGCACACACACACACACACACACACACACACACACACACACATGGCACTTGGCTTGTGAGGATTACCTCCATAATGGAGGCATCACTAGGGTTCAGTGTTCATGTATGTAGATCAGACTTGTTAGCAAAAGTGGAAAATTCCATCTCTGTGAATCACTGTAATATTGGCACACAGCAAAGAAAAGCATGAACTGAAATGAGCATCCACCAGTTTGTGTGACAAAGTTCCTTTTAGGTTGACTTGATGGAAAAATGTTGTGATAAAATCCTCAGATAACTGAAAATTTCAGAAACAGAAGGCTTAGGTCCATTGGGTTGGACCCTAGTGCTCTGAAGCTATCGAGAATCTACTTGGCTGTGTCACTCAGCTTCTATTCTTGTTTGTTGGCTTCTCTGAATCACAATTATCTACTGGAAAGTTTAACAGACAACCACCCTCTGGACTTCTACCAGTTTAGAAATCATTTATCGTAAAGTTACAGCATTCATTTTCATGTACACTCTGTTGTACTGACCCTGGCACGTATCTAGCCTTACACTAATGTCTATGTTTGGGAGTGTAGAGATCTCAGGTCAAATATGCATACCCAAAGTTATGAAATGGAAGAGAAAATGGACATAGGTGATGAGGAAGGCATAATGGGAATTCTGTCTCCTGCCACTCTACTTCACCTCTTTCCTGGTCAGTCATTGTAGCTACCACAGTCCCCCAACTATAGTCAACCCCTTTCCACCTTTTCCTAAGAAGAAAATTGAAGTTATGTTTCCAGGGGGAGGAAATTAGGGAAAGGATGAGCAGGGCATGTATCAACAGCAAGTGTGCTCTAAAGAGTTCCAGCAGCACTGACTTTTGGTTACCTACTCTCCCCTCTCCTGCTTGTATCTGCCATCCCTGTCCTACTCTGTCACTTTGTACTTATGCCCAGAAGATCCTGTATACTGCCCTTCTCCAGTACCAGCTAAAGATGAAGCAGGAAGAAAATCATGATGCGTCTGAGCACAGTGCGAATGAATGAGATTTTTACCCTAGAAAGCCTTCTCACATTTTATATCTTTGTCTTCACAGAAACTTCTGGGTGTGGATTTATTTGGAGACCCAAATGAGGTAAAGACCTGTGATTTCCTGGTTACATGTTTTGATTCTTTATGTCTTCAAACTCCAATGTACTGTTGAAGAAAACACTCTCCTTTGCCGAATTACAGACCATTCTTGTGTGCATATTAGGCATAGAGAGGGGAAATGACTTGCTATGATAATACTGAAGCAGGAGACTACAGAGAATTGTGAACAAAACCCACTCAGACAAGAAATAGGGGCAAAAAGGCTTTTATTGCTGGCATCCCTCAGTGACTAATGTTCAACCAAGGGCTGATCACAAAGCCCTGTTTCCACTTTTATATTGTTTTCATCATATGGCAAAATTTTTCACTGATAATCTGCACAAGGGAAAGCTATAGAATCAATGATTAAAAGGCAATAAAGAGTGATCAAGGGCATGAAGACACATACATCTGCTGTGCTGTTTTAACTCACAGCTGAGCCTGTACATGGTCAGGGTCAAAATCATCAGTTTCTTCAAGGAATTCATCTCCATCATTTCTCTCAAACACTTCAGCTGTATGGTTAACCCATAGTCGCCCAGCTTCACCCCAGGAGGTAGTTTCCTCTCTCAATACAACCAGGATCATCATAGACAGGACTGGAATACATTGCCTGATCCCCTGTGCAATGTTCCCTATCAGCAAATCTATACAGTCTGGGTTCAGCTATCACTTTTCTCAGGCACATTTCCTTGTTTGAAAGGCTCTGTGGAAGGAGAACTTTTCAGAATCTTCTACTCCCAGGATAGAGAGAAGTCTAGTTAAGTGGATCCAGAGTCTTTTTTGAGGGCAGGTCTCCTGGGAGGACACAGGGAACACAGGCTTCTGGAAACCAGAAAACCTCCAGATTTTTATCTTTCTTCTTTCTCCTCACTCTTCATGGTGTTTTCTTGGTCTAGTGTCATTAGCTGTGTAGCATCTTACAATCTTATCCTCTGTGCAGCCACCCTGGGTATCATAACACTTCTCTTAAAGAACTTGTGAGAATGAAAGAGGATATATTCAGCCACACAGCAAAGATTTAAGAATGCATTTCATGTTTCAGGGCATAAATGAGTATTTAGGCTATTGACAGTAATAGGCAGGGGTGGGGTTTGTTAGAGAGGGCATTAGAAGAACTTGAATTTTAATTCAGAATGAGTTGGGTAAACCAGAGTGGTCTGACTAGAGCAGTGGTATGTCTCAGATTTTACAAAGAACTAGAGCAAGAAGAGAGAGAACAAATGCATAGAGACAACTTGGGAGACCACTGCTTTAGAGAAACAAGGGTAAAGGGTTCTGCCTGATTATAACAGGGCTGGTACACTGAGGTGGAGACATGTGGGTAGAGTCTGGATGTATGTCAAGGAATAACTGACAAGATTGTTGAAGAAAACAGTATGGGGTGTAAGGAAAAGGGAGACATCTACTGTTGAACTTTCTGATCCAAGAAAAACCATGAAGATAGCCTCACAAGGCAGTTACCAATGTCCACAGGTATGTGGTAACCATCACTGGCATTCTCATGGTTGGTGATGCCAGTGATCTCCTATAGAAGAAACACAAAGTCCCTGGATGCTTGCCTTGTGCATGTTTTCTAATTTCTGCCTTTTATTTTTCTTCTCCATGATATTACAGACATGACTTTGCAGGCCTAAGCTAGCACATATTGTCCTTTCATAAAAGCCTAACCTTGTCTATATGACAAATTGCCTTTCCTCCATTGAGTTAGTCTTAATACACCTGAGGGTCAAGGATGTACCAAAGATTATACAAAGGATATTATTTTCTGCATTCATCCAAACTCAGGACTCCTTGACATTCCTGGTGTTATAGTGCTACACAGTCATAATACTTTTGTTCCCATGCTCAGGATGTTTTCACTTTCAGAACATTCTTGCCTTTTCTTTACTTTGCCATAGCTTTCATCCTTATCCTGCTGTTACTGGCAGTCAGCTGTCTCAGGGCCCTGTTATGTATCTTCCCTAAGATGAGCTGCTCCTCTTGTTGATTCCCAGAGCAGCCATTTCTGGACTATTGCTGTACAGTAACAATATTTACACTCATCCCGTCTGTATTCTCAGATGACTACAGTAGGGTTTGGCTTTTGTCTTCATTTTCTCTTACTCTTCAGTAGGGGACAAAATGTCATTTAGGCACTTTCAGTGGTAAGTTTAAAATCCTCAGCTTTAGAGATAAACAGGTACACATAGTTGAAGCTTAGCAGTCTAGGATTCTGTATTTGTGAATTAACTTACTTGATGAAGTTTATACTTGTGAGACTCCTGTGGTTATCTACAATGAATTTATTGACAGAGGACTGAGCAATTTCAGTCAGATCATGATCATGTGTCCATGTGACTTCAAAGGAGAAAATCTACTTTATTGCCCCATCTCTCATACTAAAATGTATCTTTTGTGGACATCTATGAGTGCCCCAGTTTTTGCAATATTTATTTCTATTAGTGATTTCTTGATTTGACAGGGTTCTCAAGCATAGTGTTGAAGTGCTGTCTATTGTTCCTATGCACAGGAGGGTGTGATGTGCCTAATGGAGGGAAACACTACATGATATAGATAAGCTACATGCTTATGGGTGATGGTTTTCCCTTTCTCCTCTCCCACCAGTAACACCTCATGACCATTAGAATGATCATCAGCTCCCCAAATTTCTGTCCTTGGTGTCTCACAGACACAGCCTTGTTATTAGACCTTGAGCTTCTGTGGCCACTTCCCTCCACTGGGGTATCTATGATCTATGATGCATGCAACACCCTCATGAGAGAGAGAGAGAAAGAATGAGAGAGAGAGAGAGAGAGAGAGAGAGAGAGAGAGAGAGAGAATTATCATCTGTAGCAGCATAATCACAGACATTCTCTTCCTCAGCACTGTCCCTTCATTCCCACTGTGGTGGATGGAGTGCTGTTGCCCAAGACACCTGAAGAGATTCTGGCAGAAAAGCACGTCAACCCTGTCCCCTATATGATAGGAATCAACAAGCAAGAGTTTGGCTGGATCATTACAATGGTGAGTATGTACAGCCCTTAGGCAGATGTGGAATCTATATGTTCAGCCATCGTTGTCCTGACTTCTTGTCCCAGGAAGTTGTCCTTCTCCAAGATCCCCTTGACACCAGTGGAAATTATTTTTCAGAAGTTCTCTGAGGAACAGGATAGCATAAAAGGCTGGGGAGCTCTGGAAAGATAGGATTAGGCTCAACAGCTTCCATTTTGAGGATGGACTCATGACTCCTTTAGACCTCCATTTGTGTTTTTAGATACCTTGTAGGAAATATTCTGTTTCAGATTTCTTCTTTTCAACATCCAAGATAAGCACAGCTATGCACTAGTTAAAGCTGTCAGATAGGTTTTTTCAGTAATTTAATCACAGTGGGAAAAATATGAAACATGCCTTGAATTAAAATGCCTAACACCGATGAGCAAAGACATC
>NW_004525023.1:164328-169852 GCF_000260255.1 Octodon degus
TGAATACAATACAATATTTTGAAAGAGAGAATGAGAGTGATTCTTGTGAATTTTTAAACTGTAAATTGGCAAGCAGAAAGGTTTGGACAACTGTACTGTGGATTTATGCTCGTCTATGAAAAGGAGCAGTTAATGCTTAAGTTGTTTTGTCTCCTTTTTTCAATTCTTTTCTCTTCTTAATTTCTTATATAATTTTTCTTTCTTCTTGCTATTTTACAAGCATTTATCTGGTAATATGAACAGCTAGTTGGAAGACAATGGTATATATTACAACTGTAATTACTGTGAAATTCATAAGATTTTGTTAGGTGAAATTCTGTATCACTTGTAACTTTTGTTTTAATAGTATTTTGTACTTTTTAAAAATAAAAAAAAATAAAAATACAAACTGGCAAATTTTATAAATTTATGGTTTATGCATATACCATAAATTTATATAATGATATGGATACAAACAACAATTATATTGATTTATGCATACAAATTAGAATAATTACATCAAGCTGATGAGCACATACATCTTAATGACTGAATATTTGCTATAGTGAGAACTCTTAAATTTGTTTTCCTAGTAATTTAATTGCACAATACTCTGTTATCTACTACATTCACCACACTGTGCAACAGAACTAAAGAAGAATACAAAAATCACTTTGAAATATAAGCTTCTGTACCCTTTCATCCTCTCCTCCTTCCCTTCATGCCAACCTGTATCACTACCATTTGTCTGACCTATGAGTTTTAGATTGCACCTATAATGCTGCCATGATATTTGTGTTTCTCTGCCTGACTTATCTCACTGGTAATGTTCTCCAATGTCATACCAATTCTGTCTTTTGGTCACAAAAGACAGAATTTCTTTGCTTTTAATGCAAAATAGTATTCCCTTGTGTATGTAATTTCACACTGTCATTGCCCACTCTGCTGCTGATAGACACAGGTTGACTTCATAACTTTACCTTTGTGTTCACACAGTAGTGACCATGGAGATACAGTCTTTTCTTCAAACTCGTTTCAAACAGCACTTTGAGTAGATACCCAGAATCAGAATCACTGAATCATATGATAATTCTAGGTTTAGTTTTTGAAGACTGTCATACAACTGTCAAAACTTTCCCATTCTCCACAACCTCTCCGTTTCCTGTTTTTCCTTATTTATTTTTGATGAGTGCCATTCTTACCAAGGAAAGATAATATTTCATTGTGATTTTAAGTTACATTTTTCTAATTACTAATGATGGTTAGTATTTTAAAACTACATTTGTATGTCATCTTTTGAGAAATGTTAATTTAATTTAGTGTCCTTTGCTTATTTTTTTAATTGAAGTGTTTTGTTTCATTTTGTTTTGAGGCAGAGTCTCATTATACAGTTCAGGCTGGTCCTGAGCTCACTTTGTAACCCAGGCTGATCTCATACTAACAATGATCCTTCTAACATACTAACAATTCCAAGTACTGGGATTACAGGTGAGGGCTGCCATGCCTGGCTCTTTACTTTAGGTTTTTGCTTTGCAGTGGACAAATTTGAGCTTCTTGTGTATGTTTTGCTTAATAAACACTTATCATGCATATGGCCTATACATAGTTTTCTCAGTCTGTAAGTTTTCTATGCATGCTGCTAATTATTATTAATTCTGAGAAGTAGCTTTTTTTAGTTTCAGGTAACCCATTTGTCTGTTTTGTGCTTGTGTTGCTGCTTATACTTTTAGATTTAAATCTAAAAAGTTATTTCCCCAGATTTGTCTTTTTTCTTTATGTTAAATATTGCTTTGGTGACTTGGGGCTTTTTTGTGGTTTCATTTAAATTCAAGTATTATTTTTTATTTTCTTGAAGAGTGACACTGTAGTTCAGATAAAAATTTCACCTGAGTAGCAGATGCTTAAGAGCAGTGTGGACACTTAACAATATTAATGGTTCCTATCAAGAGACACAGAAAATTTTTCCACTATTTGTGTGCTCTTCATCTTCTTTTATCAGCATTTTATGATTTTTTAATGAGCAGATATTACACCACTTGGGTTAAATTTATTCCTAGATAAGTATAATATTTTTTGTAGCTATTATAGATAACATTGTTCTGTTGAGTTCCTTTTCAGATGGGTCATTGCTAATATATAAAAATAATTTTTTTTGCATATTCATTTTATGTCCTTTATTTCACTGTATTCATTTTGGTGAAGTTTGGAGGGTTTCGTAGCTATAATATGTCATCTTCAAACCATGAAGGCCTTACATCTAGCTATACTGTTTGGGCAACATTTATTTTTCCTCTTGCCTAATTGCTTTCACAAGGATTTCCAACACAGATGGTAGGAATCAGCATCCTGTCTTATTCTAAATTTAACAGGAAATTCTTTCAAGTTTTCAAATTTAAGGATAAGTTGAGCAGTGAAATTTTCATATTTGGCCTTGGTTGTATTGAGTTACTTTTTTATCTTTAGATTTGTAACTTTTTAATGAAAAGTATAGCTTTTGTCAGTTTCGTTTTCTGCATCTGAGAGGATGATCATATTTTTGACTTTCAGTTTATGACAACATGTTTCACACTTTTTGTACACAAGAATACTACTGTTTTTGGTGGATTATTTTTTTAATCAATTCTATTTGGTAGAATTCCATGGAAGATTTTCATGTTTGTGTTTATGAAGGCCTACAATTTTCTTTTTTTATTATTTTAGGGAAGGGTCTACAGCATGTTCAGGGTCTCACTACTAGATCAGACTCCTAATTATCCCCATTTACTGCTTCCCAGGAGTTGGGATTATAGGCATGCACCACCATGCCCAGTCTCAATTGCCTTCTTAGTGTGCTCTGGGAGGTGGGGCCTGCTTGGAGGTTCATTAATCTGCTGAGATATTCTTTTCTCCTCCTCCTGTTTCTCTTCCTCCTCCTCATCTTCCTTTTTATATGATTGTCTCATTTTAGCATTAGTGGAACTTTAACCTCATAAAAATAATTTTCTAGTTTTTTTTTTTATTTTTTAAGAAACTGAGAAGCACCAGTAAGTACTAGTTGTTTAAATGTTTGGTGTAATTCATCAACGAAGCCATCAGGATCTGTAAGGCATTTTCTTTGATGGAAGAGTTTTCATTACTGATTTATTCCCCTCACTTGTAATTGATCAATTCAGATGATCTTTGTCTCCTTCATTCTGTCTTTGTAGGATTTATTGGACTGGGAATTTATCCACTTTTTTCTAGCTTATCAAATTTGAGTGCATGTAATTTTAATAGTTTTATCATTCTTATGGTTTATATGCAGATGTCCCCCAAAAGTCTACTGTGCTCATAGGTGGCAGTTCTGAGACTCAATTGAATCTTGGGATGTGATTGGTCTACTGATGAATTTATAGCTAGAAGTGATGTTGGTAGGTGAAGGCTGACTGGAGGGGTGGCTAGGAGGGTATACCTTCTTCCTCCCTCTCTGGATTCTTCTTTTTGGTTCCCACTGCTATTCCATGAGCTCTTTCTCCTCTGCCACATCCCTCTGCCATGCTGTCCCACCTTGGAAACAGCTCACTGTAAACTGAAACCTCTATAAACTGTAAGTCAAAATAAATATCTGTTCTTATAATTTGCAGATGTCGGGTACTGTGTCTCAGTGACTAGGTAACAAGACAGTGACACTTTATTTCTGAAGTGCTAGTTATAATGCTCATTCTGTTCATTTTTCATTTCATCTGAGTCTTTTCTTCTTGATTATTGTAGCTAAAAGTTTGTAACTTTGGGGACTGGGGAGATAGGTCAGTGGTCTCTGCACCTGCCTGGCAAGAGTAGGGACCCAGGTTTGATCCCTAGTATTGCATGCCATGCTGCTGTGGGGCTCTCCCAAAACTTGTTTTGGTGGAGAATGCCTGTAATCCCAGCACTGGGGAAGCTAAGACAAGAGAATCACTATGAGCTATGTAGTGGGACCCTGTACCAAATACATAAAAGATTTTTTAAAAGTTTGTAATTTTGCAAAAGCCAAATCTTTCTTTTTCTTTTGTACAATTTCATAGTCTCTTAACTATTTGTCATCTGATCCTTATAGTTTTTCTACTAGTAATTTTAGGCTTGGTTTATTCTTTTTTTCTAGTTCCATGCAGCATATCTCTAAGTTGTTCATTTGACATCTTTCTTTTTATTCGATAGAGATGTAATTGAAATAAACATTCCTCATAGAATTCCCTTGCTGTATTCCATAATTTTTGATATTCTGTAGTTTATCTTTAATTTGACTCAAAATATGTAGCATTTCTACATTAATTTCTTCATTAACTCATTTGTTGTTCAAGAGGATGTTACATTAGTTCCATGAATTGGTGAATTTTCTAAAATTCCTCACATTGTTCTTTTCTGGTTTCACAGCATTTTAGCTTGAAAAGATACTTGCAATAATTTGAGACTTTTCACATCAACTTAGTCTTGTTTTGTGTATTCATTGTGTGATCTATTCTAGAGAACACTTTATGTGTGCTTGAGAAGAATGTGTATTATGTTAGTTTTAGGATGAGCATTGTGTGTGTTTATGTTAAGTTCATTTGGTCACAAAATTTCAGTTTTCTTTTCTTTCTTTCCTTTTTTTTTTTTTCCCTTGGTGCAGGGTCTCACTACATAGCCCACAGTAGTAGTGATCCTCCTGATTTCTACCTCCCAAGTGCTAGGATTAGAGGCGCGCACCACCACGCCTGGACTCCATTGCCGGCTCAGCATGTCCGGGGGCTGGGCTGGCGAGGCATGCGGAGCCAGGGATCGAACCTTGGCCACTGCATTTACCCAAGCAAGCACTTAGTCCACTGAGCTATACCGCTGGCCCCCTTTTCTCTTTTTTTCCACTAAATTTCAATGTTCTTTTTCAGACATTCGATCTGGATGATCTATCCAATATGAAAAGTGGAGTAATGAAGCACCCTACTAATACTGGATTATAATCTATCTTTTGCTCAGGACTTCATATTTTTATATGTAGGTGCTCTGATGTTGAGTTTAAATATATTTAAAACTTTCATAGCCTCCTGAAGAACTGGCTTCTTTATCAGAATACAAAGTCTTTATTTTTCTCTTTACAGTTTTTGTTTACACTCTATTGAATTTATAACTAGCTATCTACATTTTCTTTTGGTTTGCATTTGAGTGTGATAAGGTTTCCAGTGTTTTGCCTTGAGTCTATGTGTATCTTAAAAGTTGATGTGAGTTTCTTATGTACAGAAAGTGCATCATAAATACTTAGATCTTTTTAAAAGTTCAGTCACTTTGTATTATTTTATTAGGGAATTTAATCAATATAATTTTTAAGGTAGTGATTATGAGATAAAGATTTAGAAAGTCATTAGGCTTTTAGAAAATTCATTAGAAATTTTCAGCCTGTCTGTATATACAATTTTTACTTCACACTCCCTTAGCATCTTGTGATTTGATATTTCTTTCTTTCTTTCTTTTTTTTTTTTTTTTGGAGTGGTATGCTTTGAATCTTGTCTAATTGTGTGTGTGTGTGTGTGTGTGTGTGTGTGTGTGTGTGTGTGTGTGTGTGTGTGTGTGTTGT